>NC_083420.1:68642480-68750355 GCF_020745735.1 Hemiscyllium ocellatum
ACCACCAGGGATTCCCTTGATCCCAGCTGCATGGACCTCAGCCAGACCTACTTTTTGCCTGTCAAAGCCTCAATATCTCCTGACATCCAGGGTTCCCTCTTCCTGTCAACCTTGCCTTTTACTCTCGCAGGAACATACAGACCTTGGACTCCAGCCATTTCACTTTTAAAGTCCTCCCACTTGCCGGAGGTCCCTTCTCCTGCAAACAAACTCCTCCAACCAACCCCTACAAGCTCCTTTCTAATTCCATCAAAATTCGCCTTGCCCCAATTTAGAACTTGAACAGACGGGCCAGTTTTGTCCTTCTCCATAAGTATTTTAAAACTAACAGAACTATGCTCCCTGTCCGAACATGCTTCCCCACTGTCACCTCAGTCACCTGTTCTGCCCTATTTCTTAGAGTAGGTCAAATTTTTACCCCTTCCCGAATTGCACCCTCTACATTCTGCTTGAGGAAACGTTTCTGAACACGCTTAATAGATACACCCCATCTCAGTCCTTATTTCTATGTAATTCTCAGTCAATGTTAGAAAAATTAAATCTCCCACTTTGGCAATCCTACTGGATCTGCAAGTCTTCCCAATCTCTCTACATGTTTGATTATTCTATTTCCCCGTTTACTATTTGGGGGCCTGTAGTACAACCCAAATAATATCATAATTCCCTTTTTATTTCTTAGCTTCCCTCACAAATCCTCACTGGATGATCCATCAGTTATTTTATCTCTGATTACTGCTGTGGTACTCGCCTTAATCAAAAATGGAACCTCCCCACCTCCTTCCACCATCTCTGTCTCGCATAAAGCACCTGTACCTTGGTACATTAAGCTGCCAGTCGTCTCCCTCCCTTAGCCATAATATCCCAGTCCCACGCATCAATTCTCGCACTGAGTTCATCGGCCTTACCTGTCAGCTATCTTACATTGAAACAGATGCAATTTAATCCAACAGGCATTCCTTGCTCCCTGTCGTGTTCCTGTCTAACCTATCTCTGCACTTTACTGTTTGTGATTACGGTATCTCCTTCTAGCCTAGCAATTGCACCCTGCTACTGAGGATCCCACGCCGTCCCCCACGCCAGCTTATCTAGTTGAAACACTCCCTTGTAGCATTAGCAAACCTGCCTGCAAGGATATTAGTCCCCTTCCAATTCAGATACAACTTCCTGAACATTTCACCTCTGCCCCACAAAAGATCCGAGTGATCTAAAACTCTGAGTCCCTACCTCCTGTACCAATTATTTAACCACACATTCTTCTGCCATGTCCGCCTGTTTTTATCCCCACTTGCACGGAACACTGGAAGTAAACCAGATATTACCACTGTCGTGGTCCTGTCTTTTACACTTTTTCCTCGCTCTCTATCATCACTCTGCTGGACCTCATCATTACTTCTCCCTGTGTCATTTGTACCAATGCGCACAATGACTTCTGACTGCTCCCTCACCCCAGAGAGAACGTTCTGCAGCCGCTCTGTGACATCCTGGACCCTGGCACGTAGGAGACTATGCATCATCTTGGATTCCTATTTGCAGCCACATAATCTCTTGTCTGATCCCCTCACATATCGAGTCTGAATAATTACTTCTGAAGTTATTCGTCTCGCATAACCTTCTGACAATGGGATTTCTTCCTGAAAAGGTTGTATTTGGCTGAATTGCTTTGCTTCAGGCAGTGGGGAGATTCCAATGAATCATCATCAGGAAACATGAGTGGGAAAGACGACTAGGCTTTTTTTCACTCCCACACATTGCTGTGTTGAGCGGCAGGGAAACAGAAAGAGAGCGATAGGCTGTTCCTTCACAGATAGGCTACATTTTTCTATCTGTAAGTTAAATTAGTAACGTTGTCAGGCCCCAGACTGGACCATGTGAGCTCTTCTTGAACATTGTCCGAACTATATGACTCCATCACATTCTCGTCTCCAGGTCAGTGCGTTATTACTGTTGTCATACACCGAATCAATTCATTAACAATAAATGACCCTACTTGTTTTGAAGATGTGTTAATATGTGCCTGCATAATGTTAACAGAACCGTTTGATGACTTCACAATATCTGTGTTAAGATGAATATGTTTTGTTCTTAAACAAATACAGAAATTGCTGGAAAAGCTCAACCTGTCTGGCATCAGATATGAGGAGAAATCAGAGTTCAACTTTTCGGTCCAATAACTTTTTCTTTGAACCTGACTTATTCTTAAATTATTTCCCCAATTTTATTCTCCCACAAAAGGAAAAATATCCATCCAGTATTCACCAACTACACTCTTCTCGAGATGTTATACGGTCAATAAAATATCTCTCATTCTCAGGTCGAACTGTTCCTTCATCGTAATATAATGCCTTCATCCCAAGAATGAGTAAAGAAAAAATCTTTGAAAAGTTTCGAAAGCAATTTTGTTTTTATCAGTTTAAGCAATTATAACTACACATAATACATCAGATGTGATCTCAGCAATGACCTGCACTGGTGCAAAAAACATCGCTAAGATCAAACACAACACCCCTTACACTAAACAGAATAATTCCATTTACTTTCAAATCCCCAGCTGCATCTTCAAAGTAATTTGACATGATTCATGTACTAAGACACACAGATCCGTCTATACCACTGAGTTCTGCATTCTCCTTGCATTTAAACAATTTTCTGCTGTTTTGTCTTTTCCCCAAACAGAAAATTCCCATCACATATATGTTGAGCTTTGTTTTTCTGCTGAAGGTTTGCTCAAAACTGTCCTCTGTCTGTATGTCATTTCTTGATGCTCTGCCCTTTACCCTGTCTGTATCCCATTGTAGATACTCTGCCCTCCCCCGTCTGTATCCCATTGCAGATGCTCTTCCCTCCCCGTCTGTATCCCATTGCAGATGATCTGCCCTCTCCCTGTCTCTATCCCATTGCAGACGCTCGTCCCTTCCCTGTCTCTATCCCATTGCAGACACTCTGCCCTCCCCCGTCTGTGTACAAGTGCAGATGCTCTGCCCTCCCATTTCTGTCCCATTGCAGACGCTTTGCCCTCCCCTGTCTCTATACCATTCCAGACACTGTGCCTTACCCCTGTCTGTAACCCATTGCAGACACTCTGCCCTCCCACTGTCTGTATCCCATTGCAGATGCTCTGCCCCCCTGTCTGTAACCCATTGCAGACGCTCTGCCCTCCTCCTGCCTGTATCCCACTGCAGACGCTCTGCCCTTCCCCGTCTGTGTCCCATTGCAGACGCTCTGCCCCTCCCCATTAGTGTCCCATTGCATATGCTCTGCCCTCCCCCTGTCTGTATCCCATTGCAAATGATCTGCTCTCCCGCTGTCTGCATCCTATTGCAGACTCTCTGCCCCTCCCCTGTTAGTTTTCCATTGCATACGCTCTGCCCTCGCCTTGTCTGTATCATATTGTAGACGGTCTGCCCTCCCCTTGTCTGTGTTCCAATGCAGACGGTATGTCTTACCCTGTCTGTATCCCACTGCAGACGCGCTGCCCTCCCCTGTCTGTATCCCATTGCAGGTGCTCTGCCCTCCCCCGTCTGTGTCCCATTGCAGACGCTCTGCCGTCCCCTGTCTGTATCTCATTGCAGATGCTCGGCCTTCCCCCTGTTTGTATCCCATTGCAGATGCTCTGCCCTCCCCCTGTTTGTATCCCATTGCAGACGCTCTGCCCTCCCCCTGTCTGTATCTCATTGGAGACGCTCTGTCCCCATTTGACATCTTACTGACTGACTATCCTGATGTATGAGCAAACTGAGCTCCATCTCCTTCATCCAATTCATTGGTGTGGATTGTAATTTGTTGATTACCTCACACAGATCCCTGAAGAATTCCGCTAGTTAGAGCTTGCCAAACACAAAATGAGTAATGATCTCTTCTCTGTATTTCCTGATGCTGCCCAAGGCACCCCTGCTCCTGTGTAACAGCCTGGGACGGTTATATGCCGTCCTCCTGTGCTGTGTAATTCACTGAAATGATTTGAATACTGCATTCAATTCCTGTCTAACCCCATGGAGGTGCATTATGGTCTGCCCCTGCTGTATTGTCACGATGCTGACTGGCTGAATGGGATCTTTCTCTCCCTCTGTAACAGCCTCGCGGGTGAATTGACAGAACAACGGGTGAGGTAGGAGCAGCAGTTGGCCATTCGTCCCCTCCAACTTGCTGCTCAGTTTAGAAACATCATGGTTGGTCTGAATGTAGCTGAATACCCCTTTCCTGTCTGTCCCCAATTAACATTGACTCCCCGGTCCATCAAAGGTCAGTCAAGGTCAGCCTTGAATATCCTCATTGACCCAGACGTCACTGTTCCCGGGGGATGTGAAGGCCACAGATCGCACAATCCAAACGAGAAAGGAGCAATATTATATCAAATGGAAAAGGGAGACCCCTTTCATTTAAACTGTGTTAACCTCACAGCAAGTCACCTCCTCTTTTCAGATACAAGAGCACAGCAAATAGAAACAAGCATATACCATTCAGCCCCTCAAACGTGTCCTACAGTCAAATTGAATGTTCAAACAAGTATTTATCAAACTCAGCTTGTACTGCACCCTTGGAAGATAATCCTGACACCTTAAGGCCACAGAGCATAGGGAATTGGAATTAGGACATTTGGCCCATCAGGTCTACTTTGACATTTGATCCTGTCTGGTGTGTATCTCAACACAATTTCCCCGCCTTCACACTGTAACTCTTGATCGTGGTTTTAATCTAACCTTTGTCTTAAAGACATGGTTACATCAGAGCCTCTGTATGTGTGTGTGATTGCGTGCGTGTTTCTGTGTATATCTGTTTAATGGCTGTAGAGAGGGTGGTGGTGGATGGTTGTTTTTTGAACTGGAAGCCTGTGGGCAGCGATGATCCAGAGGCAAAATTGTTGGGTCCACTATAGTTTGTCATTTATATAAATGATTTAGATGAGAATTATAGAAAGTATATTTCGCAAATTTGCGCAAGACATCAAGTTTGGGCAGTGTTTGTACAATGGTGAACAACTGAAGATTACAATGAGACCTTCATTAATTAAATCAATGATTCATAGAGTTGTACAACAGGAAAACATATCCTTCAACTCGTACATGCCATCCAAATATTCTAAATTAATCCGCTTCCATTTGCCAGCATTTGGCCCAAATCCCACTAATCATAAAGCCACCCAGTTGCCTTTTAAATGCTGTAATTGTTCCAGCCTCTACCAGTTTCTCTGGCAGATTATTCCATAGGAGCACCATCCTCTGCAGAAAAGAAAGTTGCTCTTCATTGTCTTTCAAATATTTCGCTTCCCACCTTAAAACTATGCCTTCTAGTTTTAGACTCTCTTACCTTGGGAGGAGGAAAACTTGACCACTCACCCTATCCATGCCCTTCATAATTTTATAAACCTCTAGAAAGTGTAAATGTGACTCTAATCAAGACGGTTGGCTGTGCTTTCAGTCATCCTGGGTCTAAATTCTCAAATTCAGTAGTCGTACCTCTTCCTTCTCCATCAAGGCACGATTCCAAAAAAGTTTAATCAACTTGATCAGCCATATTATGAAACAGCTCTGTGGGATATGAAACGAGAATTTTCGGCGCAGTGATAGAGCTAGTACTATCATTCAGCATTAGCCCCTAAAGCTGTAACATGATGCTCCTGTATGTTGTTCATCAGCCTGTTGTAACGTGCTGTGACACACTTCCATAGGACATGAATACAATCCACCTTCTCCAGAGATAGGGGCGCTATCAAACATTCATGGAATGGAATCTCATCCAGAGCTCCGGCTCAGAAACGTGGGCACCATCCATTAAACAAGGCCTAAACTATGCCCAGATTTGGGGTCATATTTGAAGTGTAAGGATTTATTAAGTTCTGGTTAACATTACCTTATTATACAGGGGACAATTCTCATTGAAAAAAAACGTACAAATTATTAGCTTCAACTATAGAATGTTGAGTGCATTCGCTGTACTATTGAGATAAACTATGAACATCTTTAATTGTTTGGCTATGATTTCGGTTTAAATGGCTACTACCAGTAGTCTGCTATATTAGGGAAAGAATTCCTGCAACACACTTTGTACTATGAAGGATCTCGAGTAGATATTAATACTGAACACCAGTGACGTGGAAGGAGCACAATTCTGGGCCCAAAACAACGGTCACTATTTCAAATCTCTACCATCTGGCTTCTCTCTATTTAAAATCATTTATTGATATAAGACAACTATTTCCTTTCCAGCTTTTGCTTATCGACTCCTCCCTCTGCCTGCACAAGGCAAACCAAGCTTTGGGTCTTGGGGAAATTCAAGGCTGGTATCTGTTGGCCTTCTGGAGAGGGGATTGTCGTTTTAATCCCCGAAGGGCAAGTATGAGGGGCCAGTAATATCATTCACTGAGCTGAGGTGTGGCAGATGGGGTGTTAAACATGTGAAGTATTGCATTTTGGTAAAGTAAACAAGGGGAGGGCTTGCACAATTAATGTTGTGCTTCGATAGTTATGTCGAAAAGAGGGACCCAGGGGCGCAGGTATAATCCTTTGAAGTTTGTGGCGCAGAGTGTTTCAGATTACTTCATTGCTCAGACCTTTGAGTTTAGAAGCTGATCAGGCATGCTGAGATTGTGCAGAACATTGATAAAGTCTCTTCTGTACTTCTGTGTGCAGTTCTGTTATAGGAAGGAGATTTTTAAGCTGGAGAGGGTTCAGAAGAGATGTACCAGGATGTCACCAGTATCACATCATCTTCTGCCTCGGGAGCCAACAAACACACGGCATGAATATTAGATTCACTGATTTAAAAATCTCCCCTGGCCAACCCAGATCCAAGATCCAACTCCCAGACTCATATCTGCCCTCCTGTGGCGACCTACTGCCCATTTTCATTCCCACCGCTCCGTTCCACACTCCCCACCGATCTATCACTATCACCTCCTACTTTCGCTCACCTATTACTTACCTTTCCCCAAACCTCATCCCATCACCCATTTTCTCTTAACCCCCTTTCCCCTCGCCTGTCCTGAGGAAAGATTCTTCCTGAAACGTCCACTCTCTTGCTCCTCGGATATTGTCTGGCTTGCTGTGCCTTTCCCACCGCCATGCTTTCCCTACACTGAATTATCAAACAGCTGCACTCTCCATTATCTCTCAGGTACAATTCCCTGTTAACATAAGCTTGTCGTTGTCTGTTATAACCGCACGTAGTCTTCGAGACATTTTCTTCTCAGATCATGGACGATAAAAGTTCTTTTAACGTTTTACTGATATTGTAATGCCTGATCAGTAGTTAAAGAACATACGTTCCAATTTATATACAGAGAAGCATGCTCATGTTCTAATAAACCTCCGGCATTGCTCCCATATCCAAGGCAGATTGAATGCTTACATATGATTGATCTACCAGCCCTAACATTTGTTCCCTCTGTCATCCCCACATATCCCATTCAGAATGTGTAAATTTTAATCATACGTTTTTCAAAAAAAATTATTAAAAAATATTGAATTGAAATGGGTTGACTGGAGCTATTTGTTCAGCGACTGAGATTGATGTCAGTCTCTGTGGATACTAAATGTGTCATTGGAGGGCTTTCCTCTTCTATTAATGAGGAAACCGGTTCAATGTGTTATCCCATAGTATCAGCGGGACCATCGCTGATTGCACTAACAGGGATCAACAGATCTAGAGAGAGGGAAGGAGAGATCTGAATTTGAGAACAATAGACTGGAATGTTCCAACAATGGAACAGAATCTGAGAACATTAGACTTAAATGTTACAGCAAATTATAACGAGCAAATTACTCATGACAAATTACTCACCAATATGCGAGGAGGAACCACACTGTTCTCAAAATCCATAGTCCTTCTTGCCCTGCACTGATCTACATTTCTATATCCTCCCCACTCACTAATCCTGTCCAATATCACCATCATGATATCCCCGTCTCCTCCTCAGCCTCAGTGCATCTTCCGAATAAACCATCAATTGTGCCTTTGTTAAATCTGGATATTACGTATCAAGTCCCTTGTTACCACATGTCAGTTGCAGAATATTTGCTCTTGAGTATATTGAACTTGTTCTCTGCACAGAACCTGTCAGACAGGCAGACACTGCATGCTGCTTAAATCATTGATGCATAATCTAGAGACACAGAATAATAATCTGCTGATAACTCAAGAAGGAAATTGATGTAATTGAAGTGAAACCATCATCATTTGTGATAAAAAAAAGGCCCATCTGCTTGCTTCATGTCCTTCAGAGAAGTCAATGGGTTATTCTTCCTCAGTCATGTCTGCGCAAACCCACATCAATGTGCTTTACTCTTTACTGTCCTGTGGAACAACTGAACCAGGCACTCAGTACAAGATCCATATAACATGCTGGCCCTGTCAGGGCTGCACACATCACTTGAAGGAAGAACAAAATTAAAATTAGCACCCTTCCTCTGCCTGTTTTCCTTATTCCTACACTCCATTTCCATTCAGGAAGATGACCATTCCTTATTTCAAGCTCAATCTTTCTGACTGAGTCTCTCCCCAAGAGTGATGTTCATCTCCACAGGCACCTCTCTGCTGGCTTTACTGATGCTGACATGCAGATGTAAGGAACTTTTAAATTCCACATCGATGACAGTGCATAGAGACGGAATGGGTTTTTATGTCACAATAAAGATACGGACACAGTAAGTGTGGGAAAGAAATTATTTTGATCATCACTGAGAGTATTGTTGAGGCAGTATTTGGGGTATTATGGACAGATTTTTTATCCTTTAGAACGAATGATCTCGTTGCAATAGAAACAGGGTCAAGGAATTTCACCAGACTAATCCCTGGGCTGATGGTAAAAGAGGAGTGAGTGAAGGTTAATCTGTAGCACTGTCAGAGAATAAGATGTTATTGAATTGAAACTTGATGGTGATAGACAATCACTCGTTATGTTCTACACAGACACTGAGAAGATGATAAGTTCCATGGCTTGTATTTTTTTATTTTACTCGGGATGCATGATTCTGGATATTTACGTGCCTCTGAGGATACAATCTTCAGTCAAATCCTGCCTTGATATCAGGGTCAATCCCTCTTACCTGAGCAGGTCAGTTAACCACTATTGTTAATGTTAATAGTGATGGTGTCTGTGTGGAGAGTGCTTTCTTCTCATAGAGGGTAATGAATGTTAGAAATTCTCAGGTCTAGAAAGTCAGGGGAGCTAGATCACTGCAAATATTTAAAGAGGAGGTAGATGGATTTTTGACCTGTCAGAGAACTGAGGGGAGGGAAGAACTGGTCATTAAAGATGAGTTCGTGCCAACTGGAGGTCCGACATGATCACAAACAATGGCGTGAGCAGCCGAATTATCTACTCCTGTTTCTTATGTTCTCATTTTCTGTCACTGGAAAATGAATGGTTCCAATTTACCGAGAAGTGCTGTTATTGAATGTTGAGGTCAGTGAGAGAAAAGTATCTGGTGAGCCATCTCTGGGCGAGATATGGGCCCGATATTCACAATGAATCTGGGTCTACAACATGACAAACAAATGAAACACCAGTTGCAGCGAGGAGACACTCTGTCAAGAGGTGAGAGGTCTCTTTTGTATCCAGCCTAGATTTCCCATCACATTTTCCAACCCACACCAAATCACACAGTGTTGAGGGACTGAATGATATCCTGTAATACTACGGACCAGGTCTTTGGAGCAAGTGGTCTCTATCTGCTCCTGATCAGGTGGTTTTAGGGATTGAATGGAACATAGGAACATCGGACTGAGGAGCAGGAATGGGTCATTAGACAGTTTGGCATTGCTCGACCAGACAATAAGATCATGGCTGATCTGAGTGTGGTCTCCGCAGCACTTTTCTGTCTGTCCACAATTTTCCTTCATGTCTGTTAAATGTTGAACAACTTTGAATAAATGCAAGCACCCAGTCACAATACTAGGGAACTGTACAAAATCTAACTACACAGGCAGCACAATTCTGGAAGGCACCAGGCATATGTCTAAGTCTTTTGTTCCCGTCCAATTAATTCTGCTACAGTTCATCATTTTTTATTTATTCATGGAATGTGAGTGTTTTTGTTAGGCCAACATTTATGGGCCATGTTTAATTACGCTGGAAGCAGTGGCATTGAGCTGCATCTTGGGAATAAACTTCTAGGGAAGAAAATTCCCATTTGAACAGCCCCGTGAGAATTTCTCATTCCTGCTCCGACCAATGTTGGAGGGTCACTGTTTCATTTTTCAGCCCCACTTCTCCACTGGTTACAACAAATTTGAAGTGTAATCTAGGTCATTTTCTCGAAAAATGTGAGACACCGAATCACGTACATACAGTCACATACACCAACGCACATGTCTGAAGACGATAAAGGAATGGTTTCCAGAGTTTCATAGTATTTTTACTCATATCAAATGGAAAAGAGATAATGTGTCCCAACTGCTATTCTGTCTCCGACGTTATTCTACTCAAACAAGCTGCTGGTATGAGACTTCTTCCTGGAACAGTTGGATTTGGAAGAATTTCCTTTCCTTCAAGCAGTGGAGCGATTCCCATGAATCCTCAATAGGAATCCTCTACGTTTGTTAAAGATGACTCAGGGATTTTTTAATCTCGTACTTTGCTGTCGGGAGGGACAAAGTAAGAGAACGGGAGCATCAGACTGCATCTTACGACCATAAGATCATCGAATATAGGAACAGAAATGAGGCCACTGAGCCCATCGAGTCTGATCCGCCATTTGATTATGCTGACAAGTTTCTCAACCCCATTCTCCTGCTTTCTCCCTGTAATCCTTGATCCCATTGATACTCCAGAAACAAACTATCTCTATCTTAAATATACACAACGACCTGACCTCCACTGCCTTCTGTGAAAATGAATTCCATAGATTCTCCACTCTCTGGCTGAAGATATTTCCTTAGCTCCGTTCTAAAAGGATTTACTTTACTCTGAGGTTGTATCCTTGGGTCCTAGAGTCTCCTACCACTGAAAGTCTTCTCAACATCCACACTGTGCAGGCCATTTCAGTATTATTTATTTTTCAATTAGGTCCACCCACATCCCTCTGAACTCCATCAAGAACAGACCCAGAGTCTTCAAATGTTCTCATATGTTAAGCTTTTTCATTCCTGGGACCATTCTCGTGTACCTGCTGTGAACCCGTTCCAAGGTCAGCACATCCTTCCTGAGATATGGGGCTCAAAACAGCGCATAATACTCCACATGTGATCTGACCAGCACCTTATAGAGCCTCAGAAGCAACCTGCAAGTTTACATTGAGAGAAACCTCGAGAGGAACTCCCAAGTACCTTTACACTTCAGACATCTGAATTTTCTCGGTAGTCCATGTTTATATTCTTCCTACCAAAGTGCATGTTCCCACAATTTCCCAGTTCGTACTCCCTCTGCCACTTCTTTGCCCATTATCCTAACCTATCCACGTTCTTCTTGAGCCTCCATGCCTCTTCGACGTTACCTGTCCCTCTGCCCATCTTTGTATCACCTACAAACTTAAACAGAATGCCTTAAGTTCCTTCATCTGGATCGTTAATGTATAAAGTGAAACGTTGTGGTACCGACACTGAGCCTTATGGAACACCAATTGTCACCGGCTGTCATCCTGAGAAGGACATTTGTATCGACACTCTCTGCTTCCTGCCAGACAGCCAAACTTCTATCCATGCTAGCACCTTGCCTCTAATACTATGGGCCCTTGCCTTACTCAGTAGCCATTGTCAAAGACTTTCTGGAAGTCCAGGTGGATGACATACATTGGCTTTCCTTGTTCTAAGCTGCTCATTACGTCCTCAAGGTTTTCTAGCATATTTTCCAGGCATGACCTCCCCTCAATGAAAACATGATAGCTTTGTCCCACTTTACAATCCACATCCAACTATTCAGAAATCTCATCCTTCACAATACATTTCAGGATCTTACCCATAGCCAAGTTTAGATTAGACAGTCTGTGATTTTCGGTTTTTTTTTGCTTTACTCCCTTTTTAAACAGGGGTATCACGTTAGCGATTTTCCAGTCCACTGAGGATCTCCCTGATTCGAGAGATTCCTGAAAGATCACCATCAACGCCTCCCCTGTCTCATCAGCTATCTGTCTTAGAATTCTGGAGTGGAGTCCATCTGGTCCAGGTAATTTACGTACCTTCAGGCCATTCAGTTTTTCCAACACCTTCTCCTCGGTGATGGCCACCTTACTCTGGTCTGTCCACTAAGTCTTTTCAATGTTGGGGATATTACTCGTGTTTTCAACCGTGAAGACTGACACAAAATAATTCTTCAGGTCCTCAGCCATTCCCTTGTTCCACATTCCAATTCTCCTGTATCAATTTCTAGCGATCAGATGCCAATTTTTTGCCTTTCATTTGACCTTTCCATATCGAAAGAAGCTTGCTTTATATTCTTTCTTTATATTTAATCTTCTCACTCCTGACTTCTGATTTTTTTTTTGCTCTCTGTTAGTCTTTACAAATGTTTCGACATGATGGTGAACGCCTCTGTTAATTAAACCAAACACCCAGGAAATCTCAACTCACCTCGAAATCTGTTAGAATATGAATGACAGAGAACTCCCAAGTTCCAATATTTAAAGAAAATAACGCCAATTTCTTTTTAAGTGTAAGAATGAAAATTATGCCACAACTATTTACAACTTTAACCAACCCCCCCACCCAACACATAACTGCTCCTAACTTTATAACAATATGCTGTTTCAATAAGACACTTATGAAGATTACATCAATTTAATTTCAAAACCACACAGCCACTACCGTCCTCTGTGATGTTACTCTTCTGGCTGTTGAATTCCCTGGGTCGTCGTATTTCTGTTTACTGTTAATATGTTTCATATGAGAAAAAAATCTATGATAGTGACTATTTCCTAATTTCTTGCAGAGCAAGATAGTTGATCCGCAGGCATCTTCAGTCTCGATGGCATCTGCTCTCTCCCCAATTTTCAAAATGTTCGCATTATTCTGTCCCCAGCGTCAAATTGTCTCACTGGATCAATTTTGGCAAAACAGTATATTCAATTTCGATTTCTTTTCAGTAACAGTGAGAGTGAAGGAAATAGAGTGTTGCATGCAATGGCGAGAGTGGTGGAGCAAGAGCCTTGTTGTGGGGTAGGTGCTGTAACAGATATACAGAGAGTGTGAGGGAGTAGAGAGAATAGGGAGACACTTGTCCTGGCAGAGCGGGGAAGGTTATTGATGCTTGTCCTGTATTGATGGGCATTTCTTCAGATCATCTCACCATCGGGGTGAGCCTCCCGAATGTCTTGTCCACGTCTATCACTAATAACACCACAGAGCACATCCCTCAGCTTCTTCAGAATATGTTTGCATGAATCTTGCAAACAACAAGGAGGAACAAACATTGGTGCCTTACATATCTAAACCAAAACTGTTGTGCATCAGATTCTCTGGAAATTAGATATTCAAATATCGTGTGTGCTGCAGTAATACTGAATGATCTAGAATTATATCTAAACTGTGTTAACTAAATGATTGCTAATGTTGTGAAAAATACATGTCGTAAGTGTATATGAGGTAGGCTGAAGAGTATGTTGTGAATCAAAGTAGAGAAGGTTATTTCACGCGTGGTGTTGCGTGGTCAGAAGGACTAATTACTTACCCTGCTCTGAGGAAGCTATTGGGCAATCGTGACATTAATATGTCACATTTTACACGGCGCATGCATGCAATAGAGAATGTTTGAACATTACACTCAAATATCATGAAAACCCGAAGGCTAGAGGGCCAAGTGAATTGGGAAAATACAATATGACATTAGTGTGAGACAAACAATGGTTGTCAGAGATTGAAATGCTGTAAAGTCTGAAAAATACGTACACATCACTAAGTTACAAACACCAAAGAAAGGGAAGGGGACTCGTTGATGGTTTACGTAAGAAATTTGTGATTGCATTAAATCTAAGGAAGCAGCTTCAGAAGAATTCCAGATATTGTGCAAACCTGAACATTCTGAGAGATTTACTATTCTGAAAATAAGGCCGAAGAAATTGTTAAGGAAATCAAAAAGAACATGTATACAAACAAGCAGGAAACACAAAGGCTGTTCAAATCTATGATCCATGTGCTAAAGAAAACGAAAGTAAGGCCAATGTGGAAATTTATAAGGTATAGGAGAATTTATTGTGGGGAACAAGGAAATGTCAGAGAAACTAACCAGCTACTTTGCATCTGTCTTCATGGAGAAAGCGCCTGAAAATCTCTGCGTAAAGCAAGTAATCACCTGCAACTTGTGGAACTAAAGACATAAAGTTAATTCATATCAGCAACAAGGTAGTACTTGAAAACGGAGCTGGATTGAGCATTGCTGAGTCTGATGGGCCAGATATACTTCATATCAAAATGTCAGAAATAAAACAGTATATTAATTGAACTGCTGGTGACTGCCCTTTATTTTACTGTAGATCCTGCAAAGACCATAAGCCCTTGTAGATAACTGGAAGGTAGTAAACATGATCCATCTATGTACACAGGGAGGAAGAGATAATGTGGAGGACTGCAGACCAATTAATTTGACGTGTGTAGGGAGACAGTTAGAATCCATTATATAAGAAGTGACATTTGGTACTTAGAAATGAACAGCAAAATTGCAGAGAATCACAATGCATTTCTGACAGAGAAATCATGCTTGGGAAACTTCGGAATTATTTGAAGTTATTTCTTGCAGCATAGACCACGGACAACCAGTGGAAGTAGTGTATTTGGATTTTCAGAAGTCTGGGCGAGAAACATTTCTGGCTGCAACAGCTGCTAATTTTTGAGGTATTTTTGGTGTTGAAGGTGATTTCCTCGAATTCCAGGAGCAGCAAATTCTGCTTTATATGCTGTTGCATTGATTTAGAACTTTGGGGGATCAAAAGTCAAAGCAACAGCAGTTTTAAGAGGGAACAAAACAGACAAAGGAAGCACATGGTGAGGGGAAGAAACTGACAGGACAATGTACCTGCGCAGTTACTGCCTTTGCAGTTTGAATTCATGTATCGCTGGATATCGGAGCTCGTCTTGGAAAATTAACAAACAGTGAAATTGACAACTGATCTGTTTGGGCAACGTGCCCAGCCAGATAAGTGAATTGTTTTAACTGTGCCCTACAGAAGGTGTGCAGAAGTGAGTAGAGTGGGTTCTTCCTTAATTATATGTTTTTGAGATATGTCTCTTGATTAATCTTAAAATATAAGCCATAAATATTAAATTAACCCGGGGCAGTGTTTTGTAGAGGAATAAGACAGTTTTGCTTTTCTGGATCTGTAGGTTGTGAAGGAGCACAAATGGCCTTAGTAGAATCATAAGCGCTTCTTGTCAGATGTGGAAGTTAAAGGAGTATTTAAGGGTTAATGCGGATTATGTTTGCAATAAATGCTTCTAGTTGCTAATCCTCTCAGACCGAATGGATTGGTTGGCGAGGCAGTTAGAGACAATGAAGAATTTGTCGCAGCAACAGTATGTGATGGATGGCAGGTGTAGGAAGGGGTGAAGTCTCAGATGCAGTCACATAAATGCGTTAACTCCAAGAAACGTAAGAGAGGTAAGCAACTAGTGCAGAGGTCTTCTGGGGCTGTCCCCATTTCAAACAAATATGCTGTTTTGGACAATGTAGAGGTGATGGATTCACAGCGGAACATAGCACAAACAGGCAAGTTTCTGGTATTGAGACTGTCTCTAATGCAACAAGGGGTACGTCAGATTCCACGAGGTCAGATGTGTTAGGGGAATCCCTAGTCTGAGGTACGTACAGACATTTCTGTGGCCATCAGAGAAAAAGCAGAATGGTATGTTGCTTCCCTGGTGCCAGGATCAATGATGTCTCAGAAAGGGTGCTGAATATTCTCACGGGGGAGAGGGGCTAGCAAGAGGTCATTGTCCACATTCGAACCAACGACATAGGAAAAGAAAAAATGAGATTCTGGACGGAGATTGCAGGTTGTTAGGCAGAAATTCAAAAAGGAGGTTCTCGAGAGTAGTAATATCTGGATTATTCCTGGGGCTACGAGCTAGTGAGAGCAGGAATAGGAGGATAGAGCAGATGAATGCATGGCTGTGGAGATGGTGTATGAGGGAAGGATTCACATTTTTGGATCATTGGAATCTCTTTTGGGGTAGAAGGGACCTGTACCAGAAGGACGGATTGCACTTAAATTAGAAGGGGACGAATATACTGGCAGGGACAATTGCTAGAGCTGCTTGGGAGGGTACAATTTAATAAGGGTGGGAGGGGGCCAGGGAGTTAGAGAGGAAATAGATCAATCTGAGATTGGTACAACTGAGAAAAGAAACGAGTCGAACAATCACGGCAAGCAGGGACAAGGTAGGACTAATAAAGTAAACTGCATTATTTCAATGCAAGAGCCTAACATGGAAGGCAGATGAACTCAGGGCATGGTTAGGAACATGGGACTGGACTCTCATTGCAATTACAGAAACATGGCTCAGGGATAGGCAGGACTAGCAGCTAAATGTTCCAGGACGTAAATGCTATAGGAAAGAGAGAAAGGGAAGCAGGAGAGGAGGGGGAGTGGTATTTCTGATTAGGGATAGCATTACAGCTGTACTGAGGGAGGATATTCCTGGAAATGCATCCAGGGAAGTTATTTGGGTTGAACTGAGAAATAACAGCGGGATAATCACCTTATTGGGATTCTATTATAGACCTCCTAATAGTCAGAGGGAAATTGTGAAACAAACTTTTAAGGTGATCTCAGCTATCTGTATGAAAGTAGGGTGATTATGATTGGAGATTTTACCTTTCCAACCATAGACTGGGTCTGCCATAGCGTATAGGGTCTAGATGGAGAGCAATTTGATACGAGTGTACAAGAAAATGTTTTGATTCAGTATGTGGATGGACATACTAGAGAAGGTGCAAATCATGACCCACCAGAGGGAAATAAGGCAGGACAGGTGACTGAGTTTTCAGTGGAGGTGCACTTTGGGGCCAGCAAACATACTTCTATTAGATTTAAAATAATTATGGAAAAGGATAGACCAGATCTAAAAGTTGAAGTTCTAAATTGGAGGAAGGCCAATTTTGACGGTATTAGGCAAGGACTTCCAATACCTGATCGGGGGCAGATATTTGCAGGCAAACGGACGGCTGGAAAATGGGAAGCCTTCAGAAATGAGATAACAAGAATCCAGAGAAAGTATATTCTTGTTAGCATGAAAAGAAAGGCTTATAAGTGTATGGAATGCTGGATGACTAAAGGGTTTGGTTAATAAAAAGAAGGAAGCATATGTCAGGTATAGACAGGATAGATCGAGCGAATCCTTAGAAGAGTATAAATGCAGTAGAAGTATGCTTAAGAGTGAAATCCGGATTGCAAAAAGGGGACATAAGATTGCTTTAGCAGAAAGAATTAAGGAGAATCCAAAGGGTTTTTACAAATACATTAATGACAAAATCATAACTAGGGAGAGTATAGGGCCTCTCAAAGATCAGCAAGGCGGCCTTTGTGTGGAGCCGCAGAAAATGGGGGAGATACTAAACGAGTATTCTGCATCAGTATTTACTGTGGAAACGGATATGGACGATATAGAATATCAGGAAATAGATGGTTACACATTGAAAAATGTCCATATTACAGAGGAGGACGTGCTGGTTGTCTTGAAATGGGTAAAGGTGGATAAATCCCCAGAACCTGAACAGGTGTACCCAAGAACTCTGTGGTAAGCTAGAGAAGTGATTGCTGGGCTTCTTGCTGAGACATTTGTACCGTTGATAGTCATAGGATAGGTGCCAGAAAACTGGAGTTTGGCAGACGTGGTGCCACTGATTAAGAAGGGTGGTACGGACAAGCCAGGGAACTATAGACCAGTGAGCCTGACGTCGGTGGTGGGCAAGTTGTTGGAGGGAATCCTGAAGGACAGGATGCACATGTATTTGGAAAGACAAAGACTGATTAGGGATAGTTAGTATGGCTTTGTGCGTGGGAAATCATATCTCACAATCTTGATTGAGTATTTTGAAGAAGTAATGAAAAGGATTGATGAGGGAAGAGCAGGAGATGTGATCTCTATGATCTTCAGTAACGCGTTCGACAAGATTCTCCATGGGAGACTGATTAGCAAGTTTAGATCTCACGGAATACAGGGACAACTAGCCAATTGGATACAGAACTGGCTCAAAGTTTGAAGACAGAGAGTGGAGGTGGAGGGTCGTTTTTCAGACTGGAGGCCTGTGACCAGTGGAGTACCACAAGGATCAGTGCTGGGTCCTCTTTTTGTTGTCATTTACACAAATGATTTGGATGTGAGCGTAAGAGGTATCGTTAGTAAGTTTGCAGATGAAACCAAAATTGGAGGTGTAGTGGACAGCGAAGAGGGTTACCTCAGATGACAACAGGATCTTGATCAGATGGGCCGATGTGCTGAGAAGTGGCAGATGGAGTTTAATTCAGATAAATGCGAGATGCTGCATTTTGGGAAAGCAAATTTTAGCAGGACTTATACACTTAATGGTAATGTCCTGGGGAGTGTTGCTGAACAAAGAGACCTTGGAGTGCAGGTTCATAGCTCCTTGAAAGTGGAGTCGCAGGTAGATAGGATAGTCAAGGCGGCGTTTGTTATGCTTTCCTTTATTGGTTAGAGTATTGTGTTTTGTAGTTGGGAGGTCATGTTGCAGCTGTACGGGACACTGGTTAGGCCACTGTTGGATTATTGCATGCAATCCTGGTCTCCTTCCTATCGAAAATATGTTGTGAAACTTGAACGGGTTCAGAAAAGATTTACAAGAATATTGCCAGGGTGAGAGGATTTGAGCTTTAGGGAGAGGCTGTACAGGCTGGGACTGGTTTAGCTTGAGCGTCAGAAGCTGCGGGGTGACCTTATAGAGATGTAGAAAATTATGAGGGGCATGGACAGGGTAAATAGACAATGTTTTTTTTCCCTGGATTAGGGGAGTCCAAAACTAAAGGGCATAAGTTTAGGGTGAGAGGAGAAAGATGTTGGGCGGCACGGTTGCACAGTGCTTAGAACTGCTGCCTCACAATTCCCGCCACAGGCGACTCTCTATGTGGAGTTTGCACATTTTCCCCATGTCTTCGTGGGTTTCCTCCCACAATCCAAAAATGTGCAGGTTAGGTAAATTGGCTATGCTAATTTGCCCACAGAGTTAGGTGAAAGGGAATGGGTCTGGGTGGGTTGCGCTTCAGCGGGTCAGTGTGCATTTGTTTCCATACTGTACGTAATATGATCTAAATGTAAAAGGGACCTAAGGGGTAACATTTTCACACAGACAGTGGTACGTATGAGGAATGACCTGCCAGATGATGCCGTGGAGGCTGGTACAATTGCAGCATTTAAAAGGGATTAGAATTGTTATATGAATTGGAAGGGTTTGGAGGGATATCGAATGGGTGCAGGCAGGTGGGACGAGATTGCGTTGGGATATCTGCTAGACATGGACGGATTGGACTAAAGGGTCTGTTTCTATTCTGTACATCTCTATGACTCTAAAACACACACAGTAAGTTCGTAAATGCAATTAGTTTGAATAGTAATTGCAGGAATACATATAATTGGAAAGTTAAAGTTAGGTCAGATTTTGTTTAAGGGAATCGCAATATCGTGGTAAAGACATCATGATGCAGTTGCATAGAGTGTTGGTGAGAGTGCACCTGAGGTATTGAGTGCAGTGTTGGTGACCTAATCTAGAAAGAGTACACTGATAATTGAGGACGTGCAATGGACATTCTCCAGATTAATTCCTGAGATGACAAGATTTTCTGATGGGGAGAGTTGACTTGCGACCTCTCCAGTTTCAAAGCATGAGAGGTGATCGCAGTGAAATTTCAAAAATCTATGATAAATGTGATGAGGTGGAAATAAATAGGATGTTTCTCTAGCTGTCTACTCTATATTTAAGGGAAATAATGACAGGATAAAGGATATGCCATTTAAGACCATAATAAGGAGGAAGTTCTTCCCTCGGAGGGGACTGACTAACACAGGGGCATGGAAGCCTGCTGAAAGAGCAAGATTAAGGAGAAGCCCCAGATATTCTTCACGTTTATCAAGTGGAACAGAATAACCAGAGAACATGTAGGGCCAATCGGTGACTTGCCAGGTTGTACGCAAACTCAACTTCATGGTAGAAGACTGTTTTTTTATGACTGGAGCACAGTCTCCCCTTGTATACCACAGAGATCAGTGCTGTGTCCCTTATTATTTGTGGTATTCATAAGTGATGTGAATGTAAATGTGAATGTGATTTGGGTAGGGGGAGTGTGATAAGTAAGTTTGGTTTTGACACAAAGATTGGCTGGGTGGTCGGCAGTTAGGGGGAAGGTCTTATCTTAGAGGAATATACAGATAGAATGGTCATATGGTCAGAACAATGGCAGATAGAAATAAACCCTGATAAATATGAGGTGATGCACTTTAGAATAAGAACCCAGACAAGGGAGTACTCAAAGAATGGCACCACACTAGGAAGCTCAGAGCGTGCTTCTCCACACATTTCTGAATGTGACTGGATGTGATCATTGATGACTTCAGCGTGACTGTAGATAAAGCCTTTATTCATTGACTCAACGATTATACGAATTTTCTATGGCACTTTGGTTCGGCCAAATGGAATATTGTGAGCACTTCTGGGAGCCACATTACAGGAAGGATGTGATTGCATTGAAGGGTGTGCAGAGGACATTCACCAGAATGTTCCCTGGGATGGAGTATATCAGATATGGAGAGAGGCTGGGTAAGCTTGAGTTATTTATTTTGGAACAGAGGAAGTTTAGTGGGTAAGTAATTCAGGTTTAATATTACAAGGGGCATGGACAAGGTGAGTAGACAACAGCTGTTCTTTTCAGTCGAAGTTTCAGTTTCCTTACAGTCTGAAACCAGGGAATGGAGAATGGAGAACAGAGAAACATGACACAACTACTTCACTTCTCTCTTCACAGTAAAATACATAAACAAAGCCTTCCCAGCCATAGGAGAGAACCTGAGTCTGAGGAGAAAATAATATTGAATGAAAATAGTAAATAAACTAATTTGGTGAAATTATTGGAACTGATAATGATGGGCATAGAAAAAAATCAACACACATTGATGAAATGGGAAACATATTTGAGAAACTGACTGGTAGATTAATTACAGAAATAACAATAGAGGCACTGAACTTGGATTTTCAGCTAGAATTTTAATAGAGTCCCAGGCCTAGTGTGCAAAGTAAAAGCATATGGGATGGGGGCAATATATGAACATGCTATTAAAATGTGAGTGTTGACAGGAAACAATGAGTAGGAATAAATGGATGGTTCTCAGTTTGGAAGGCTCATGAGGCATCGCAATGATTTGTGCTGGAGCGCCAGATATTCACAATGCATCTCAAACATCTCGTTGAGGGAATGAAATGCAAAGTTTCCAAGTCTGCTGACGGAACTAGGATTTTGAAAAGTGAGGAGGAGATTGAAACAAGTGGAGTGAATGAGTAAATATGTGACAGATGAAGAGCAATGTGGATAGATGTGATGTTGTCTACTTTGGTAAGAAACACAAAAATATCAGCCAACCATTTGAAAAGGGAGTGTTTGAGAAATGTCGGTCTGTAAAGGGAACTGCAGTTTTCTTCTGTTATTGTTTGGACAGACATCTGAGTTCCATGCAGGGCAGTGATTTCTGAAGAGAGAAGTCAATATTGGGAATATATTGGCACACAGACAGTTTATGCAGACCCACCACGTGGGGAGCTGTAACATTGAAAAGGATCTGGGATCTCCCTGTCCACAAGTCACTGAAAGCAAGATTGCAGGACCAGAAAACAGTCAGGAAGATAAATGGGGTGTTGACCCTCATTTCAGGGGGACTTGAGTCCAGGAGTAACAGTGTCTCAGTGCAGCTGTACAGGCTCTTGGTGAGACCTCAACTCGAACATTGTGCAGTATTGTGTGCAGTTTTGGTCTCCGTATTTAATAACGTACAAACCTGAAATTGAGGGAGTGCAGTGAAGGATGACCAGACTGATCTCTGGGATGAGAGACTTTTTTGTGGAAGCAGAGTTTGGGGCGACTGAGCCTGTATTCCATGGTGTTTAGGAAAATGAATGGAGATCTCAGAGGAATATATAAAGCACTGACAGGGTTAGATAGATTAGAAGCAGTGATGATTATACCCCTGGTTGGGACGTCTAAAACAAGGGGCCACAGTATTAGGTACAGACAGGTCACATTGCATTCAGATAAGAATAATTGTCTGCACTCAGAAACTGGTGAACCTGGGAATTCTCTCTCACATAATGCTATGGAAGACAAGGCACTAAAGACTCATAAGGATGTCCAGGCACCGAAAGGATGGGGGAGAGAGCAGGAGTATGGTGTAGAAATAAAGAGTCAGCCATCATTATATTGAATTTGATAGCAAATTCGACAGACAAAAGGGATTACCGCAGTTCCTATTTTAAAGCTTCACAAGGTTAATCACATTAAGGGATGTGTACAGTCTGTGTGGAAAGTGCATTGAGGAGATGTTAACTGGAATGAGGCAGGCTCAATTTGCTTTATGGCCGATTCCATTTCCGATGTTTCTGTGTGGTCTCTGGGAAAGCTCTGTAAATGTTGTCACAAGTTCGCAGATGTTAGGAAGGGAGTCTCTGCAGGGTCAATAGGACTGTGTTTCCCGTTCCCTTTTCCATACTGGGGGTGGGGCTGGGTGTTCTGTCCGGTTTTATCCTATAAGACCTTGAAGCAGTTTGATACAATAGATTATCTTGCTTGGCCTTTTCAGAGACCATTGAAGAGTTTATCACATCTCTCTGCGTCTGGTGTCACATTTCGGCCAGACCAGGAAAGAACAGTACATTGGAAAAGCAAATTGTTGTTTACAATCGACATTGACGTCAAGGTCACTGTTACTGACACCAGATTTGAGATCTCGATATTTTATCAATTATTTTTAACTTCCACCAGCTGCCAGAGCATTAGCGTGGTCTGGATTAGTAATCCAGTCATATTTCCACAGCAGCACCATCTCCATATCGGGACCTATTGGAAACCACACTGAGCAAGTTATGTCTGTGCTGCTTGACAGCTCTTTCAAAAATAAATCGCAATTTCACTATCTTGATGAGACTGAGGGGGCTGGAATTTTTCAGATTGTAATCATTCTCCGCTTAGGAACTGGACATAGCTGAGTCATTTTCCACATTGCCAGGGAGATGTCAGAGTTAGAGCTGGAAGGAAACAGCTTCCCCAGGGACACGGCTTGTTGTGCAGCACAAGTCTTCAGTCCTATTGCAGGAATGGGGTCAGAACCCATTACAGTATCTGCTGTGTTCTGCTGTTTCTTCATGTCACGTGAATTGGTTGAAGACTGGCATCTGTGATTCTGTGGGCATCATGAGGAGGGTGAGTTGAATCATCGACTCAACACTCCTGGCTAGGATGGTCCAGATACTATTGCCTTGTTTTTTTTTACAGTGATGTGCAGAGCTGATCCATTGATAGAATGGGAATAATCGTGGAGCCCACTCCACCAGTTAGTTCTTTAATCGTCTATCACGATTTTTGGCCAGATGTGGTAGGCTGCAGAGGTTTCATCTGGTTGTATTGACCTTGTGACAATTTCTCTCTCTGGATCATACGAGTTGGGTTCATTTGATTTGATAGGATTCATTGTCGCATGTATCTAAGTAGAGTGAAACTCTTTGTATATGCACAGCTCTGGCAGATCATAGTGAGAGTTGGAGTTGCCTTTTTTAGAGACATGGAGTGGCCAAAATTTAAAAGTCTACTTCAGCAGTCTGTTTTTGAAGAGCCACAAAATAGACAGTCATTAATATAGATTGCCTCAGCATTGGTGAAAAAAGTGCCTTTGAGAAGGAAATAATTCCAAGTCCAAAGAAAGGATAATCTGATTCGCAAGATGCCGAAACATGCCAAACTAGTGATAAGGAAGGTTATTGTTTTGAAAAATTGATGATTTGTAATAGAACACAGATGAAATAATGAAATTTTAGCAGAAAGCTTTGAAGAATCACTACAAAAGGTAACTTATTCTGATCTCAGTAAGGATTCTTTTCATCCACGAAAACAGCAACTCCAATTATCTTGCAGAAGCGAGCTGCGCCTTTGAAACTATTTACAATAGTAAAACGCTCTAGTTAAATATTTGGTAAATACTGATGGGCACAGATTTCAATGTAATTATAAAACCTTGAAGAGATGCCTGGCATGTCTTGGCTAATTGGCTAAGAAAAAGTTGAACGGTAGAAATAGTAGCATTACGAATTTTGTCTCAGAATCAACTTTTTAATGTAAAATATGATAACGGAATTTGATAAGTGGTAGCCTGCCCAATGGAGAAGAGAGTTCATGCAGTCCTTCAAAACAAATAATGAGAGGTATGCCTAAAAAGAGCATAGAGACTATCGTTGGAATGCATTATAGGAAGATCCCAAGGCCTAGAGATAACAAAAATCGTTAAACATCCGAAATAAATAAGAACCTCGAGCTCTCCATGCGAGTGTCCATCATTGATAAATTGTTTTACAAGATTGGTTCTGCAGCAGGGGAGTGGAGGGTACACTGACAAGGTTGTGTACAATCATTGCAACACGAAACGTATAAAAAATACTGTGTTCTTACTGTAAAATCGAAGTGTGTCATTGGTTTGCCTTCTGATCTGAGCTAAAGATTAAGGAAACGATTGTCTTCTCATGTCAAAGCCAGTTTCGAAGACGATCCTTTGGTATTCTCCCAGAATTAACCAGGTTTTGCTTGAATTAAAGTCCATTCCGTGCCAGTGCCCTGTCTGCCTCCAGAGTGTTTATCACTAGCTGGGGAACCTCGCTCCTACAATAAGCAAGAACATACAGATCATAGGATAAGGAAAAACTTATACTGAGGCATAAAGGCTACACCAGAAAGTGCATGCAATAGGCAACATCAATGTGAGCAAGATCAGCACAATTTGAAGTTAGAGAATACATTCCTCAGTTTAATAATGGCTGAGAAGATGCTGTTCATGAGTCGCTGGTTTGTGTGTTCAAGCTTCTGTATTGTCTGCATGATGGAAGAGATTGTAGGAGATCCAGTGTGCGATGGGTCTTTGATCATGTTGTCAGCCTTTCCACGGCAGTGAGCTGTGTAAATGGAGGCAATGGATGGGACGTTGGTTTCCGTCATGACATGGGCTGTGCACACAACGTTCTGTCATTTCTCTTACTGTCCTGGGCAGGGCTGTGGCCAGACCAGGCCATTATGCAGACAGATAGTTTGCTCTCAGTGGTGCATTTGTAGACATTGGTGAGGGTCCTTGTGGACATGTCAAATGTCCTGAGGAGCCAGAGAAAGAAGAGGCGTTTTTGTGCCATCTCGACTGTCACATCTACATGGGAAATTGGTTATCGTCACTCCAAGCAAGTTAATGCTTTCCACCATTTCAACTTCAGTTCCAGTGATGCAGATGGGGGCATGTTCTCCTCCTTTCTTTCTGAAGTCATTGATCAGTTGGTTAGTTCTGCCGACGTTGAAAGAGAGGATGGTCTCAGTTCAGCACAACACCAAGTGCTCTATTTCCATTCTGTATTTTGACTTGCCATCATTACATATCTTTCCTACTATGATGGTGTCATCAGTGAACATGAAAATGGCGTTCGTTCAAACTTTCTCAATACAGTCGTGTGTGTACAGGGACTATAGTCGGGGGCTGAGGACACACCCTTTGGGATTTCCGTGTTGAATGTTATCATTTAAGAGTCACACTTACCTGTTTTCACTGATTGTGCACTGTAGGTCAGAAAGCTGAGGATCCAATTTCAGAGGGCGGAACCGAGAGTAAGGTCAGGGAGTTTTGTGATCAGTCTGGAGGGAATAATGGTGTTGAAGGTGAACCTATAGTCAATGAGCAGGATTCTAACATGGGTTTCCTTGTTGTCCAGATGCTCCAGGGATATGGTACCGCTATGGACCCATTCCAATGGTAGGAAAATTGTCGGGGATCAAGGCAGGCTGGGAGACTGGAACTGATGTGAGCCATGACGAGTCTCTCAGTCTTCTGCGCTCTAAAGAGAAATGTCCCAGCTTATCCAACCTCTCCCTATGACTCAGACCCTTGAGTCCTGGCAACATCCTTGTAAAGTTCCAGTTTCATACCATCATTCCCATAGCAAGGTGAACAAAACTGAACACAATGTTGAACTTGGAACTATTTGCAACTGTAAGATTTACTTTGATCCCAGTTATTATGCTGCTGTGATATTATTTTATTATTTGTGTTATTCTGAAATGCTATTATACATTAAATCCTCTGATGGCAATCCCCTCAGATGACCGTCATCCTGACTGCTTGAATTTGAATCAATCTATTTTGTTTGGGCAGATATTTTGAGGACACTGCATGTCAGAGAACAGGAAGATATGACGGATGTTTGTGCAGTGTGTATCCTTAACTGGACCAGCTTGTCTCTCCAGGCACCTAAAGCTTTTATTGTAGGTCAGAGTACCTCAGAATTTTTAAATCACAGAAGGAAGGTATCCAGCCCATTGTTGGTCCTTGAACATAGAACTTTATAGTTCAGTACCTGCAATATCCTTCAGCACTGCTCATGTCTCCACCGACCATACTGCGAACCGCAAATTTGCTAACTCATCCTTCCATTCCCTCATTAAGGACATTTTCAAAAAGACAAGCAACAGTCGCCCCCAAACAGATATTTACAGTATACCATTATCGACTGAACTCGAGAAAATTTCAACAGGGTGAACTCTCCGTTTTTGTTTCTAACCTCTTCCCATAATAACTTATGAAGGAAGTTGATGGAATGCAAATGAAATCATCACCAATTGTTTTAAACAAAGCCTATCTGTTTGCCTCATGTCCTGTAGAGAAGTCAATGGGTCATCCTTCCCTGGTCGGATCTCGGTGTGATTGCAAACGCACAGCAATGTGTTTTACTCTCTGCTGTCCTGTGGAAGAGTTAATCCAGCCACTCAGTTCAGGATCGGTATAACATCCTGATTTGACCAAGTTTTAACACATCCCGTGAGAGCAGAACAAAAGAAAAGACAGCTCCCTTCCTCTGCCTGATTTCCATGTTCCTGCAAATTATTTCCATTCAGGTAGCGGACTAATTCCTGTTTCGATGAAGTCTTTCTGCTTGAGTCTCCCTCCGAGAGTGATATTCATCTCCATCGGCACCTCTGGTGATGAATGTACTGATGCTGACGTATAGATGTAAGGAATTTTTAAATTCCACATCATTCCCTGTGTAGAGGGAAGGAATGGCTTTTTTATGCCACAGGAAAGAAGCTGAGGCAGATCAGGGAAGGAACAGAATTATTGCGATCAACCCTGAGAGTGTTGTTGAGGTAGTATTTGGGGTATTGTTGGCAGATTTTCTCTCTTTTATAAGGAATAATCATCTTTGCAGAAAGCGTGTAAAGGAGTTTCACCAGATTCATTGTTGGGAGCATTGTCGCATCGACTGTGCATGAGTATTAATCTGTAGCGCTTTGAGGGAATAAGGGGTGATTGCATTGAACCTTAAGGGGATAGACATTCACTCATTATATTCAAAACAGACATTGGTACGATGATAAATTCTATGGCTTTTTTATTACTTGGTTTAGATGATTGTCGATCGTTTAAACGCCTCTGGGAACGTCCCTCTCACTCCATGCCACTCCCCATTTCGATTGAGAGAGAGAGAGAGAGAGAGAGCCAGTCTTTGACTAATGCCCCCCCCAGCCCCCCGTCACATTATGAACGTCATGTTATGCACAACCCCGAAATGAGCCACAATACCTTCATGCTAAAACAGTTAACTATTTACATCAGTTTCAGTCCTCCACGGAGAACATTGGTCTGTCTTCTCAGTGACGGAAGATGCCTCTTTGAAACTTTGAAACATCTGACTTCCTTCCTCACTGCCGGCAAACCTCGTTAAAGTATCATGTATTGCTCAGGCAATGGAACCCCGAGGAACATCATGAGCCGTCTATGAGTGCAGTCTCTGCTCCATTGGTTATTCTGGTTGGAGCATCAATGACACCCTCCTCTTTCTGTATAAGTGTCTTGAGGGGCTGAATGGCCTCCTCCCGCTTTCATAGATCAGGTTCAAGGGTCTGATTGCGTTCTGCCTGTTCCTGTTTAACAGCTCAATGTACTGACCAGACCAGATCTCTTCCTAGGGAACAGGCAGCAGGATTGAACGGGCTGTCACTCTTCTTGTTCAGACATTTTGATGGGCTGAATGGCTTCCACATATCCATGTAACCAGCTTGAGATGCTGAATGAGCTTCTCTTTTAGCTGTGGAAATGTACAGTGTCTGGCCGTATTCTTACATGAATGTTACCGACACTTTAACAGCACAAACCTGACTGCTGTCCAAGTCTTGCTGCACATGGACACAGAGACTGGTTCAGGAGATGAGAGGCGACAAAATGTTCTGACCATTGTGTGATCTTCAGTGATCACCCGCCTCTGATCTCATGATGGATGGGGGTGGGGGGGGGGGGTGGGTGGTGCCAGAGGTGCGGGTGCGTAGATGTCGACGAATTAGCTGAAGATATTTGTGATGAGGGCATTAACCTGAGGATCTCCTGAAGACATGTCCCGGGACTGGACGAATTGTTAGCCACCACCCACAAAAATCTTCCTTTGTGCTCTGAATGACCCCAACCAGTGGGAGGTTACCCCTGATTCCTATTCAGCTCAAATAGGTAGTGGTCCCGATGACATTCTCAGTTAAATACTGCCTTGATATCAAGGCCATTCGCTCTTTCCTGATCCCCTGTGTTCACCTATTGCTCACTTCAATAGGTGACAGCGTATTTGGAGGGAGTGTTGTCCGCACACAGAGGGTAATCACTTTCAGGAATTGTCTGGGCTAGAGTGTTAAGTGAGCTACATCTCTGAAACTATTTAAAGAGGAGGTAGATGGATTGTTGACCTGTCAGAGAGCTGAGGGGTGTGGAAAATTGGGCATTAAAGAGGAGTTAATGTTTACAGTAGATCAGCCATTATTGTATACAGTGGCGTGACTGTCCGAATTACTGGTCATGTTCCTTATATTCTCATTTTCTTTAATTGCAACGTAAATGGTTGTAATTTTCTTGGACGTTCTGTTATTGAAACTTGCAATCAGAGAGAGCAAAACATTTTTGAGTCATCTCTGAGTGAGGTATGGAGGCTTTATTCAAGATGAATCTTGGTCTGGTCTATGACCAACAAATAGACCACAAGTTTTAAAGAGCCCAGAGACATCTTTCAAAGTCAGCCTGCATTTCCAAATAGCATTTTCCAATCCGTACCAATCTGTGTGTTACAGTTGTGATGGATTGAGTGAGATTCTATGTTACAGTCGACCAGGTATTTGGAGCAAGTGGCCCCCATCTGCTCCTTGCAGGAGCTGTGAGGGGCTGAATGGAACATAGGAACATAGGACTGAGGAGGAGGAGTTGGTCATGGGACACGCTGACACTGCTCCACCACGTACTATGTATTGATTATCGTCTCAGCAACAGTTTTCTGTCAGTGTACCATTTTCCTACACACTAGTCCTCAACTTCCACCCCACCAATCTCTAGATACATCGGATCCTCCTTTGTCATTTCCGCCAACTCCAAACGGACCCCACCACGCAGGATATATTTCCCTCCCCACCTCTATCAGCATTCCAGAAAGACCACTCCCTCCGCGACTCCCTTGTCAGATACACACCAGTAAACAACCCAACCTCCAGTCCCAGCACCTTCCCCTGCAGCCGGAAAAAATGCAAAACTAGCGCCCACACCTCCCCCCTCACTTCGCTCCAAGGGCCCAAGGGATCCTTCAATATCAATCAGAAATTCACCTGCACCTCCACATACATTTACTGCATCCGCTCCACCCGATGTGGCCTCCTATACATTAGGGAGACTGGCTGCCTACTTGCAGAACGTTTCAGAGAACACCTCTGGGACACCCGCACCAACCAACCCAACCACTATGTGGCTCAACATTTCAACTCCCCCTCCCACACCAGCAAGGACATGCATCGCCCGACCATGGCAACACGACGCCTGGAGGAAGAGGGACTCATCTTCCGCCTAGGAACCCACCAGTCACAGGGGATGAATGTGGATTTCTTCAGCTTCCTCATTTTGTCCTTCCCCCCACCTTTTCTCAGTCCATCACCAGACCATGGCAACACGACGCCTGGAGGAAGAGGGACCCATCTTCCGCCTAGGAACCCTCCAGTCACAGGGGATGAATGTGGATTTCTCCAGGTTCCACATTTCCCCTCCCCCACCTTTTCTCAGTTCCAACCCTCAGACTCCGCACCGCCTTCTTGACGCAATCTCCTTCCAGACTTCTCTGCCCCCACCCCCTCTCCGGCCTATCACCCTCACCTTAACCACCTTCCACCTATCGCATTCCTAACGCTCCTCCCCAAGTCCCTCCCCCCTACCTTTTATCTTAGCCTGCTTGGCACACCCTCCTCATTCTTGAAGAAGGCCTATGCCCAAAACGTCGATTCTCTTTCTCCTTTGATGCTGCCAGACCTGCTGCGCTTTTTCCAGCAACACATTTTTAAGCTCTGATCTCCAGCATCTGCAGTCCTCACTTTCTCCTAAACATTTATCATACACAATTTTTAATAATGGAAATATCCTGTTACCACAAACTTCTGGGGAAGGCAATTCACACTTTAACAGTCCTTTGAGAATCTCTTGTTCATATTCTGACCAATGTTTAGATGCACTAATGTCTTCCTACACCTCTTGGTGAAAGCAAATTTCAAATGTAACCCATTTAGACACGTGGCCAATGATATAGGTCTCAGACTGGGTAATTTTCTAGAAACGTGTGAGACGCACAAAGTTGACCTCTGAACAAATGGTAAAATCTCAAAGGTTTTTCTGCCATTGACGTTATTCTGCTCACACAAATGTCTGGTAATGGGATTTTTTTTCCCGGAACAATTGAATTTGGCTGAATTTCCTTTGCTTCGGGCAGGGAAGAGATTCCTATGAATCCTCATCAGGAATCCTCCACGAGAGGTAAAGATGTCTCAGGAATTTTCTGCTCTTACACCTTGTTTTCAGGCAGAACAAAGTCAGAGACAACGCCAGCAATTGGCTGCTGCTTCTGAGGCAGGGAATATTTTTCTCCCTCCCTGTGTGGAAAAATACAATAATGTCAACTGAACACCAAACTGGGCCATGTGTACTCTCCATGTACATCTCTGGAATGGATGATAATGGATTGTACGCAATATGCAACATCATTGCTATTGTTACGCACTGTGTCTTTCATTAGCAAAAACAAAGGTGCCCGGTTTATAATTTGATGACATGTTTATACATGTCTGCGTAATTTTTAAAAATGGGTTAATATCTTCATAATATTTGTGTTAATATCAATGCATCTCATTCGTATAAAAAGTATTCTACAGATTTAGCCTCCTTAACAAGAGGAAGTATGTACCCAGCTGATACTCTTTTCTGAAAACCGTGGTGCAATAAGATTTTTCATCTAGGATCTAAACAGATAATCCTCGATAACAAAAGGCTTTCATTTCAGGAATTAGTAATGGGAAATATCTTTGAACATCTTCGAAAGGAATTATATTCTTTTTATTAGTTTAGAGGATCAAAACTGCACCCAGTATATCTGATGTGCTTTCAACAATGCCCTGTACAGATGCAATAAAACATTCCTGATTGAACTGAATAGCCGTGGCCACAAACAGCATCATTTCACTTACCATCCAAGTCACTTGCTGCTTCTGCAGACAGACTTCATATGATTCATGTCCCAGGAACATGAAAAATATCTGCATCATTGAGTTCTGTGATCTCTCTCCATTTAAACTGTTTCCTGCTTTTCTATCCTTCCTACTACAATAGAAAACTCAATTTATATTATTTCTGTTGAAGGTTTGCTCACTAACCTTCCCTGTCTATATCACAATGCAGATTAACTCCCTCCAATCGAAGATATATCGAATGATACCTAATATATGCCTTCATCCAGATATTTGATATAGATTATTGATCATTGATGACCCCATAGTGATGTCTGAGGCAAAACTAGTTATACTTGGGTAAAAATATTCATTTATCTCTGCTGTCTATTTCCTGTTAGCGACAACATCCCTGTTCCTGTGCAGCAATTCAGGCGGGTTGAATGGCCTCCTACTGGGCTGTGTACTGTACTCAACGAGCTGAATTTCTTCATTCTATATTCCTGTGTAACTCCTTCGAGGGGAAGAATAGTCTCCAGCCACCTCATTGTTACGATCCTGTGTGACTGAATGGGGTGGTCCCCTCCCCTGTAACAGACTCGAGGAGTGGATAGAGGAAACAACACTTAGGGTAGGGACAACAGTATATCTCTGTAATAATATCGAGGGCTGGATGAATGAACAATACTTTGGATAGGGGCGGCAGTTAAACATTTGGCTGCACCATTCAGAATAATTACAGCTGATCCGATTGTTTCTGACCATCCGACTCCTGCCTGTTCCCAATAAATATTGACTCTTCAGTCCAGCAAAGATAGTCTAGATCAGCCTTGAATATCTTCAATAACCGAGTATTCACTGCCCCCTGAGGATGAAGACATCACAGGTAGCACAACACTGAAGGGAAAGGGGCATTCTTATTTCATTATGGGAACCATTATTTTAAAACTGTATTGACCTCACATCAAATCCCTGCCCCTTTTCGGATATAAGGATACAATAACGAGGAATAGACATAAATTATTACGCCCTCCAACTCTGTCCCACATTACCACTGACTCTTTCCAATCAAATATGTATCAAACCCAGCCTCTGCTGCTGTCTCAGGAAGAGAAAATCTGATAGCATTACACCACGCAAGCATTAAAGAAAGGAACAGAATTAGGCTATTTGTCCAATCAGGTCTGACATGCCGTTCAATCATTTCTTATCTGTTCCTCAACATCATTCTCCTACCTTCTCACTAGAATCCTTGATCTCCTTATAAATCAAAAACATATTTATTTGTGTCTTAATGACACTAGTGCTGTGTCTTTGCGCTTTACTGAATATTGCTCCTTACTCAGGTTGGTGGGACGTGAATATTTCAGATTCTCCACACAAGGCCTGCTGGTCCTCTCCGGCTCTTTCCAGGATACTCCCCATAGGTTGGGATTGGGGACTGAGGGAACGGATATCCAGCACTCCACCACCCAGCGTTGGCCTTTCTTGGCTGTTTCTCCTGGAATGGGAGAAAGGGAGGGAAGGAATGAGTGTAGGAGTGGGTGTCCCTGTTGTTAGTGCTGGAGTTGGAGAAGGGTGAATTGTCCAGAGGGAGTCTGACCACAATGTTGTATCCACGGCGTGTTATTAGTGTACGGGGCCATTGCGTCAGTGACAGAAAAAGTGGGAGAGGGAATGTGCTGAGATCAATAGTGAGAGTGGTCGTGTTTGAGCCTTATTTGGAGATAGAATGTAAGCCTTGTTCGGGAGTATGTGTTAAAACAGATATACAGTGAGTGTGAGGGAGCAGAGAGAATACAATGACTCTTATCCTGGAAGAGCGTGGAGGACATTGATACTTGTCCTGTTTTGCTGACCAATTCTTCAGATCATCTAAACGTCGAAGTGAGCGTCCCCAAACGTCCTGTCCAAGTCTATCGCTAATAACGTCACAGACACTGTCCCTCAGACTCCACAGAATCAGTTTGGGTGCATCTAACAAATAGCAAATAGAAGCAAATATTGGTTTGTTATATGTAGAGACCAAAACTGTGGCGCAAATACTTTGCATCATATGATCTGGAAATTGGATATGCAAGTATTTGCTTGGGGTAGCAATGACTTGGTGATATTATCGCTGGTATCTTAGCCCAGAGACCCAGGGACTGTTCTGAGTACCCGAGTTCGAATCCTGCCATGGCAGATGGTGGAATGTGAATTCAATAAGTATGTGGAATCAAGGATTAATGATGACCAGCAACGCATTGTCGAATGTTGGAAAACTCATCTGGTTCGCTAATGTCCTATAGGGAAGGAAACTGCCATCCTTCCCTGGTCTGGCCTGCATGTGACTACAGGCCCAAGACAACGCTGTTGACTCTTAACTGCCCTCTGGCATGGGCAATAAATGCTGGTTATAAATATGACATCCCCATCCTGTGAATGACTAACAAATATTCGTGGGTGCTGCAGTAATACTGGATGGTGTCAAGTTGCATCGAACTGCGTTAACTGAGTGACTGCTCATGTTGTGAAAAATAAATTCCATAAGTGTGTATCATATAGTTAGAGAGTATGTTGTGAACCAAACTAGAGAGCAGGTTATTTCGGATTTGGTGCTGTGAGGTCAGGAGAACTAATTAATAACCTTGCTCTGGAGCAGCTTTGAGGAATGTAACATTAATGTATCAAATTTTACACACCGTCTGCATGCAATATAGAAATTTTGTACATTATGGTCAAACATGGAAGAAGAGTGGAGGCTAGAGGGTGAAGTTAGTTCCAGTGAATTGGAAAAATACAATATAATATTCACTGAGAGACAAGCAATGGTTGTTCAAGTCACAGAGTCCTACAGCACAGAGACAGGCCCTTCGGCCAAAGTGGTCCATTCCGAAGAAAATGTCCATTCACACTAAACCCAGTTCCCTGCTCTTGCCCGGTATCGTTCTAATCCTTTCCTATTCAAGTATTTGCCAAAATGCCGGTTAAATGTTGTTAATGTACCCACCTCAACCACTTTCACTGGCCGCTTATTCCATATGCATACAACTTTGTGTGTAAAAAAAAATGCTCCTCAGGTTCCCTTTTATTCTTTCTCCTCTGACCTTAAACTGATGCCCTCTAATCCGGGATTGCCCGACCCTGGGGGAAAAAGACTGAATGCATTCACTCTGTTCATGCCTCCCATGATCTTATATACTTCCATCATACCCCCCATCATTCTCATACACTCTAAAGTTAAAAAAATCCTAGCAAGTCCAAATCCAGATATTGGAGTCCTTGGCAACATGCGTGTGAATTTCCTGTGCACTCTTTCCAGTTTAATAACATCCTTCCTAGAGCAAAGTGAACAAAACTGAACATAACGCTACAGTATGGCCTCACCAACATCCTGTATAACTGCAACATAAATCTCGAACTTCGATATTCAATGCCCTGACTGATGAAGGTCAGGGTGCCAAAAGCCTTCTTCACTATCCAGTCCATCTCGGAATCAACTTTAAGAGAACCGTGCACCTGAAAGTAAGGGTCCGTCTGTTCCACTACAACCCTTAAGTCTCAACCATTCACCATGAAACACTGACCTTGAATTGACTTTGCAAAAGGCAATAACTCACATTTATCCATATTCAACTCAATTTGCCATTTCTTGGCCCACGTCCCAGACTGATCAAGGTCCTGCTGCAATTTCTGACAACATCACTGTCCACGAGACTACATTATTTAGTGTCATCTGCAATCTTAATAATCATGCCTTGTGCATTCTAAACTAAATCATTATACACAACACAAACAGTAATGGTCCCAGCTTCAACCACTGAGGCCCTTCAGTCGTGACAGGCCTCCAGTCTGACAAGCATCCTTCCACTATTACTCTCTGCTTCCTATCATCAAGACAATTCTGTACATAATTTGCCATGTTCCCACTCCATTGCATGCAATCTACCCTTCCAGAGCAGCGTACCATGTGAACCCTTATTGAAGGCTTTGCTAAAATCAATTGGACTACGTATACCACCCTGCTCTCGTCAACGTTGCTGGTCACTTTTCTTCAAAGAACTCTAATAAATTTGTCAGCCATGATCTCCCATATACAAAGCCGTGCTGACTGCTCCTTATCACACCCTGCCTTTCCAAATGTATGTTTATCTTATCTCTCAGAATCTCCTCAAGTACCTTAGCCGCAGATGTCCAGTTTACTGCTCTATAGTTGCCAGGTTTTTCTTTGTAGCCCTTTTTGAATAAGGAGAAAGCAATCCCTGTCCTCCAGTCATCTGGGGCCCCATCCATGGCCAGCAGATGATGTGAAAATATCAGCCAGGCCTCCGCAATCTCTTTTCTGTCCTCTTGCAATATTCTTGGGGATATCTGCTTTATAGAAATACTGTAAAGTCTGAAACAAAAGTTTATTAAAGTAAAAACACCTAAGAGTGAGAAATTGACTTCATGATGGTTAACATAATAAATTAAAGATTATATTAATCATAAGAAGTGACGTCAGAAGAAATTCAGACATTATGGAAACCTGAGAAATGTCAGAAATTTATAATCCAGTAAAGGAGGGCCATGAAACTGATAAGGAAATCATAAAGCGAACATGCATGCTAACAAATATTAACACAAAGACTGCATAAATCTACGATCTATATTTCAAAGGAAACAACATAAAAGCATGGTCAAATGTGGAAATTTGTAATCGGAAGAGGATTGCTTATTGTCGAGAACAGGGAAATGGCCGAGAAAATAACCAGTTACCTTGCATCTGTCTTCATGGAGGAAGACCGAGAAAATCACCCAGAATTACCAAGTGATCATATCAGGCTTGGGGAACTAAAGACACAAAGTCAATTCTTATCAGTAACAAGGTAGCACTTGAACATGTAGCTGGCTGTAGCTTTGGTAAGTCTCACGAAACAGATGTAATTCATTTCAAAATGTCAGAAATAAATCAGCAATCGAAGTATTAATTGTTGTGCTTCTGTTCGCCGAGCTGGGAAGTTGTGTTGCAGACGTTTCGTCCCCTGTATAGGTGACATGCTCAGTGCTTGGTGACATCCTCCTGTGAAGCGTTTCTGTGTTGTTTCCTCTGGCATTTATAGTGGTTTGTCTCTGCGGCTTCCTGTTGTCATTTCCAGCTGTCCGCTGCAGTGCCCAGTATATTGGATCCGGTTCGATGTGTTTGTTGATAGAACCGTTTCACAGAAGCGCTTCACAGGAGGCTCCCAAGCACTAAGGATGTCACAGAGAAAAGGGACCTTCAATTAAAGGAGTCAGAATATCGATGCAATGAAATGTTGAAGTAGTTGCATATTGTATTGGTGAGACTGTACCTGGACTATTCCGTACAGTTTTGGTGAGCTAATCTGAGAAAGAATATGCATGGAAGTGCAATGGAATTCTCCAGATTCGTCCCTCAGATGGAGAGATTGTCTGATGCAGAAACTCGGCCTGTGTTCTCTAGGATTTCAAAGAATGAGAGGTAGTCGTAGTGAAATTTAGAAAATTCACTAAACATATGACAAGTTGGAAATAAGCAGGATGTTTCTCTAGCTGTCTACCCTACATTTAAGGCAAATAATGGCAGGATAAGGGACAGGCCATTTAGGACTGCAATAAGGAGGGAATTCTTCACTCAGGGAGGACTGACTGATGCAGGGGCATGGAAATCTGCTGGCGGCGCAAGTTTAGGGAGAATCCCCTTGTATTCAGCAAGTGTGTCAAGTGGAACAGTATAACCAGGCAATAGAAAGGAGTCTTTAGAGACTTGCCAAGTTGCATCTAAATCAACTTTAGTGGAAGGAGTCAGAGGGTGGTGATAGAAACCTGTTTGTGTGACAGAAGGCCGGTGTCCAATGGTGTACGACGGGGAGCAGTGTTGTGTCCCTTATTATTTCTAATTCGGAGGTGCCAGTGATGGACTGGTGTGGCCAAAGTTAAAAATCACACAACACCAGGTTTATTCGAAGGCACAAGCTTTCAAAGCGCACAACCACCTGATGAAGAAGCAGCGCTTCAAAAACTAGTGCCTCCGAATAAACCTGTTGGGCTATAACCTGGTGTTGTGTGATCTATAACCTTATTATTTGTAATATTCATAAATGGCGTATCTGTGAATATGGACGAGGGGTGAGGAGAGTGTGATAACTAAGCTTGTGTTTGATACAACGAATGACCGGTTGGTTGGCAGTAAGGAGGATGGTTTTATGTTACAGGAAGATACAGATGGAATGGACAGATCAATGGCAGATGGAATGTAACCCTGATAAATATGAGATGATGTACTTTGGAAGAAGGAAGCAGACAAGGGAGTACTCAGTGAATGGCAGCAACCGAGGGAGCTCAGAGGGAGGTTCTCCACACATCCATGAATGTGACTGGACAGGATAATACACAAGTTGAGAAAGCAAAGGGGAGAGTAAGCATAGCCTTTATTCATCGAGGCACAGATTGTAAGAGCTATGCAGAACTTTGGTTAGGCCAAGATGGAACACTTTGTGTAGTTCTGAGAACCACATTACAGGAAGGATGTGATTGTACTGGAGCAGGTTGCAGAATAGATTCACCAGGATATTTCCTGGGATGGAGCATATCAGCTACGGAGATAGGCTGGTTAAGCTCGGGTTGTTTACACTGGAGCAGAGAAGGCTGAGGGGGATGTGACACAGGAGGAAATGGTTAAGAGCGATATGGACAGGCTGAATTGACAGCTATTGTTCCTTTTACTCAGAGGGAGAAGAACAAGGGGGAGCACATTCTTAAAGTAAAGAGTTTGAGATGTAGAGGGGACTTGAGGATTATTTTTCGCTTAGGGAGTTTTGAGGTCATGAATGCACTACCGAAGAGAGAGTTGTCATGGGTAACCTCACATCTGTTACAAAGTACTTGGATGACCTCTTCAAGTGTCATAATATTCGTGTAGAAACGTGGGAGTAGTGTCGACGGTGCTGTATTTCTGATGAGTGCATGGTTGTGCAAGGTCAATCGTTGAGAAGCTTACGACAGGAATTGGTGGATTTCAGAACCCTCTATATGCACAAGCGTAATAAGAGGGAACTTGTAACAGCTTCAAAAAGTACGCCAATGGCAAAATTAAGGGAGAACAACGTGCAGCTTCTTTACAGTCTGAAACCAGAGAATGGAGAATGGAGAAGAGGGAAATGGCAGAACTATGCAGCAAATATTTCAATTATGTCTTCACAGAAGAAAAAAAAAAAAAAAATCAAATTCCCAACAATACAAGGAAAGCTTAATCTGGTGAGAGAGAAAAAGGGTGTAGAATATAATTAGCAAATACACGTTATGGAGAAAGTACTTTAACTGAAAGTAATGGGACTGAGACAAAGGCAACAGAGATTTATCAACTGGGAATCATATTTGAGAGACTGACTTTCAGCAAAACTGTGGAGAAGCAATCAATGCAATACGATGGATTTTCAGAAATTTTTTTTTATAAAGCCCCAAGCCTACTATGCAATTTCGAATCATATGGTACTGGGGCTAACAGAAGGGCATGGTTTTATAATGGGAGAGCTAACAGGAAACAGTGAGTAGTAATACATAGATTTTTTTACAGCAGACGACTCGGGGTAGAGCAGGATTCAATGTTTGGGGCCTAGATATTTCAACTACACACCAAATGTTTGTTAGAGGGAATTAAATGCAATATTTCCAAGCCTGCTGATGACACTAATCAATGCCGGATTATGAGTCGGTGAGGAGGATGTAAAAGGTGAATGAGGCAAGTGGAGTGTCTGTGCAAATAGGGGCAATGAAGAGCAATGTGGGTGGATGTGACGTTGTACCCTTTGATGCAAAAAAGAGAACGGTAGCCTACCAGTTGAAAAGGTTGGAAAATGTTACTCTCTAAAGGGACTTATGATTCTTTTTGGTGCATTTTTCACCGACCTCCGCCGTCTATACAGGGCAGTGAGGTCTGAAGCTAGAAGAAATATTGGGAATGTCATTGGGACACTTACCAGTGTACATCGACCCAATGTCCACGTGCTTTAGCAAAATGAGTGGATGCCTCAGGGAAATATATCAAACTCTGACAGGGTGAGACAGATTACAAGCAGTGATGATAATTCTGGAGCCATTTCAGAGACCATTGAAAAGTTTATCACACAAAAGTTTGTGTGTCTGGAGTCACTTTTATGCCAGACCTGGAACGCACGGGAGATTTACTTCCTGAAAGTATATTGGGGATGTAAACTGATGTTTACAATCGACATTGGCTTCAGGGTAATTATTACTGACACCAGATTTTATATCTCAATACTTTATTAATTGTTTTTTCACTTCCACCAGCTGCCAGAGCTTTATCATTGTCTGGTTTAGTAATCCAATGACATTTCCACAATAGCACAATCTCCACATGGGGACCTACCAGAAACCACACTGAGCAGGTTATTCCTGTGCTGCTTGAAAGGGACCACTAAACCTGGCTTGGAAGGGATTTCCTACCACTGCTGGCAATACTAATACGTCATCCCCACGGGAAATCGTCAAAGTTTCAGAGTTTTTTTTCTGCCATCTGCTTCTTTCTATGCTGTACCCTCTTCAGGTGCTGGCTAGCTAACTCACCTACTCCATCCATTCTCTCCCTCACTTCATGTTCATAATCCAACTGTGAAATCTCCGAAGTCAGTCTTGTCAATTCATATTTAATTAGCTTCAAAAGACCTCTCACTTCATGTACGAATATTAAACTCAAAGGAAGTAAACTGAATAGATTTATTTGAGACATCTCTAATGGGAATCAATTTAATGGGACACCTTTATCCCAATCATTCAAGAAATCCTGACAATACGCTGTTAACATGGTCTTCAGTGTCTGGTGCTGAATTTCCAATGTTCTCTGAGATTCAGAATGGGCCGCACCTGATATGACGTGCTGTATATCTAACCTATCCATGACTTCCTAAACTGCTGAGCAGTAAAATGAGAACCTTTGTCTGAATAAATCACTCTGCGCAGTCCCCAGCGAGTAAAGAAAGCTACCAACTTCTCTACCTCCCTTTTCACCTTAACACTCCGTAACGGAATTGCCTCTGGAAATCTGGTAGACACAATCATTATGGTCAGCAAATATTGACTTCCACTTTTAATTTAGAAAGGGGAGCTACACAATTAATCATAAACTATGTGAAAGGTTCTTCGAATGCAGGAATTGCCCACAAAGGTGCTCTTTTGTACTGCCTGTGACTTAGCTACCATTTGGAATGCAACAAAAAATAACCACGTCCTTGTGCATTGCAGGCCACTAGAAATTTTTCTAGTACCTTAGTCTGAGTCTTCCGTACACCTAAGTGATCGCATGCAGTTAATTCATGTGGTACCCGTAACACTGTATGCTAATGGTAACACAATCTGGTGCACTTCGGCGCATTTCCCTTCTGCACTAACCTACTGTGGTTTCCATTTTAATTTTAGGATTCTATCTTCGATAATATATTCTGAGTCATTTTCTGTGTGTGGGAATGTGCATGTGTGTGTATATATATCTCTGTTTTAAGTCTATTAGACTTTCAGGACTAAACACCACTCCCTGACCCTCTGCCTGGTCAGTTTTTTTTTCCTGCACCATGACATCAAACAGGGTATCAGTTAACTGCATATCAACTCCTTTGTCTTTTTCTTTCGTTTTTCCCTTCCTGCTGTAACTTATGACAGTGCGATCTTGTTGTTACACAGTCTGGAAAAATTCCTGGGTACTTTTCTTATAACTCCCTAGTTCCCTAATTTTCCTTTGCCTTCTCCACCACATGGGTTTTTCTCCCTCCTTGAATCCTACTAAATCGTTCCCAAGAACAAACTGCATTCCTCTGTCACTCATTCTCACTGTTACTTCCCCAATATTGATTTGGCATTCCAACCTGATGTTACACAAGAGAATGCTTAATTTCGGCCCCAATTCCATAAATTATTACACTCTTGAGTAACATATCAAAAGAGTGAAAATACTTCCATCTCTTACTATTAGAGGGCGAGAGAAAGTGAGGGCTGCAGATGCTGGAGATCAAAGTTGAAATGTGTGGGGCTGGAAAAGCACAGCAGGTCAGGCAGCAACCAGGAGGCAGGAGAGTTGACTTTTCAGACACAAGTCCTTCATCAGAAAAGTGGGGGGGTGAGGGATGGTGGCAAGGGAGGGGAAAAGGGGCTTTAGAAATCAATAGGAGGGTGAGTGTAGAGCTGGGTGGGTTAGCTTCGAAGGCGATAGGTAGATGCAGGTGGGGTCTGATGGTGATAGGTCTGATAGGAGGGAGAAGTGGATAGGTGGTAGGACAGTTGGAACCCTCAAACTATACAGCATCGACGTTGAATTCACCAAAATCCTAATCTCCCCTCCCCAACCTCATCCCAGATCCAACCATTCAAATTAGCTACACCCTCTTGAACTGTCTTAATTGTCCATCTTCCTTCCCACGTATCTATTCACCCTCCTCTCCGACATATCGCTATCACTTTCACCTACATCTTCCTATCACCCTCCCAGTAACCCTCTCGCCAGCCCAGATCGTATCCTCCTCTTTATCTTCCAGCCCCCTTGCCTCCTGTCACATTCCTGACAATGGGTTTCTGCCTGATATGTCGATTGCCCTGGTCTTCGCAAGCTGCCTGATATGTTGTGCTTTTCTAGCGCCCCACTTCCCAACTATTAGATACTGAACAGATCCCGTATGTTGCAAAATTATAATTTATTGTCCACCGCCACTCTCCCCCACCCCGCGCGAGTAAACTTTATCCACAGAGGCGAATTCTTTAGAGAGATCATGCACTGACTCCATACTCAGCCACTGCATAGGCTGTGCACTCTCATGCAGTTTCTTGGCTCCCCTTGGGGTCTCCTTTACCAGTTTCACTAATACCACTGGCTTAGCCTCTTTTATCACAGAAACTCCTGCCTCGATTTAAGCTTCCAAAAGGCAAGGCCCCGCACATCTCCACTACAACCATTTTCCATTTCTCGGCCCACATCCCCACCTGATTAAGATCCTGCTGCAATTTCTGATAAACTTGTTCACTGATTACGATACTTATTTTAGCGTCATCTGCAAACTTACTAATCATGCCTTGTACATTCTCAAACAAATCGTAGACAACAAACAGCAATGGGCCCAACCTCCAGTCTGACCACCATCCTTCCACAAAGGCCTTTGCTTCTTACCATCAATCCAACTGTGTATCCAATTGGCTAGTTACCCCAGCATTCCACTCGATGTAACCTTACAGAGCAGCTTGCCATGTGGAACCTTTTCAAAGACCTTACTGAAATCCACGTCTACTGCTGTGTCCTCATCAATCTATCTGGTCACTTCATCAAAGAACGCTAACAAACTTAGGAAGCGTGATCTCCTACTCAAAAATCTACTCTGACTGCTCCGACTCAAACCCTGTGTAAGTAAGGGGTGCAGTCAATTGTATGCTGTCCTTCATTGTAAGATGATTTTAGTACATAAGTAAAGCCATATTCCTGCTATTGTAGAGTCTTGCTGAGAGAGTATCTGGGGCACTCTCTACAGAATTAATCACCTTTGTAAGAAATGATCTCCTTACCATAGACACGGGGGATGGTATCATGAGAATAGAGTGAAGAAGCTGAGTGTTTAACTTGTAGAGCTGTGAGAGATTAATAAAAAGTGAAACACGAGGAGTGGCAGAAATCACTTACTTCCAAACAGACATTGACAGAGAGAGAAATTCCATACTTTACCCAGGATTGATTGGTTTGATTTATTGTCACGTGTACCTCGGTACAGGGATAAGCTTTATTTATGGGCAGTGGAGGAAGATCATAGTAAACATGGCCAGACAGATCATAGGGTGGAAATAGACTTGTGCAGAGTAAGGCATACAGGTTACACTGAACAGGACGTGCACTAGACAAGATCAACATGAACAAGATCAGCATTACTTGAACTTAGAGTGTCCATTCATCAGTCTAACGTGGCTTTCCTAATAGTTCATATGCCTAAATTAACTCTCCCCACGTTATTGTGCAGTCGGTGTATGAACCCGTACTGAACGTCTGGTTGCTCACAATCCCCAACAGCAAGCACAATAGCTTCCATTTGAAACAGGTATCCATTCCCAACAGCTTCCGCCCTCCATAGACACCAGGCTGACTTCTCGGAGTTGGAAGATACCTTCTTGAGACTTCACACAAGACATCTGGCTTCCCTCTTCACCGCGAGAAAACCAAATTAAAGTCCCACGTGTGTATCATGAGCAACGGAGCCAGGAGGAACAACGTGGAGCAGTCTGTCTGTGCAGCCTCTGTTCCAATTGTTCATCATGTTAGAGCATCAATTAGCAGACAGTGGGGACTGCCGATGCTGGAGATCAGAGTAGAGAGTCGATTGCTGGAAAAGCACAGCAGGTCAGGCAGCATCTGAGAAGCAGGAGAATCAAGGTTTTGGGCATAAGACATTCATCAGGAATCAGCATCAATTACCTCATTCTGCCCTCGTGTAAGTGCATTGAGGTGAGAATGGCCTCCTATTGTTACTGTACAAGTGACTCAAGGGACTGACTGGCTTCTTCCTGGTTCGACTGGACAGGGCCAAGGGCCTGATTGTGTTGCCCCTGGTTCCTGTAAGACAGCTCAATGTGCTGACAAGTGTGAAGATGCTGTAGCTTTAAGAGGCTTTTTTTATCCTGGTTTCTTTTAAGAGAGATATTGAACGATCGTTACGAAGCTGGCTAGTTAAGACCACTTGAGTAAACTGCTAGGGAGGCCTTAGGTTTATTTTAATGCAGCCTGAATGGGTGTGGCCAGCTCTCACAGATTAGGATCACTGGGTTTTGGTTTCTCAGTAACATCGAAAACTATAGGGATCTCCACAGAGTTGGGAGCTTCATGGAATGTTTCCTGGTTGCTAGACTCTCTGAATTTTCTCTTGATGCTGTTTTTTTTCCCCGAATTTTCCTTTTTGCCAAGGGTTGTGTTTATGGGAATTTCCTGTGTTGGACTAGCTTATTTTCAGTAACTCCCATTTCTATTGTTCTGTTAGGTTGTCCAATAGAATTACATTATTCTAAATTCCTCTTTCTTTGGTTTTATTTAATCTTTCGTGCTTAACTAAATGGGGATTTAAATACCACCGTGTAATTTGACTGTCACTTTGCATCTGGAACAGACACTTCACATTTCCTTTAAAATAAGAAAACGTTAGAGTCTAGCCTACTGCCTTCCAATATTTTCGGGGTGTTCTAGTGTGGTCCATCACACAAGACTCCTTCTCTTCCTGAATAATAGGCTGGAGGCACTGAGTAGGCTGTCCCTGTTCTTCTCCAATAGTGTCAATGGGCTGAATGGTTTCATCATATTCCTGTGAAACCAGCGTGAGGTGCTGAATGAACCCTTGCTTTACTGTGGCAATAGGCAGTTCCAGGCAGTGCTGTTACATGAATGTTACTGACACGTTAACAGCACAAGTTTCAATGGAGTCTGGGTCTTGCTGCACATGGACACAGACCAGTTCTGGAGCTGCCGGGGATAAAATGTTCTGAACATTGTAAAATCTTCAGTGACCATCCCCACTTCTGATCTGATGGTGGACAGCGTGGGGGTGGGGAGACAATGATGATGCAGCTGAAGATTTTGTGAAGAGAAAGCTACCCAGAGGATCTCCCACAGATCTGACCCAGGACGGAGATGATGTCAATATTCCTTTGTGCCATGTTTGATCGCAAATAATGGAGAGTTTACACTGATTCCCATTAAGTCCAGTTTTGTTCAGCTCCTTTATGTCAACAGAAGTCAACCACTGCCTTGATATCAGGGCCAGTCATTTTTACATGAACACATGTGTCAACGACTTTTGTTCATATCAATAAGCCATGATATAGGAGCAGCAAGTGTTTTCTTCAAACAGGTGGTATTGAATGTCAGGATTTCTCTTCTCAAGAGTGTTGGGGAGCTAGATAACAGAAAGTATTTGAAGAGGAGGTAGATGGATATTGACCAGTCAGAGAGGTGAGGGCGATGAGGAATTGGGCATTAAAGAGTATTTCAGAACGAGAGCAGATCAGCCGCAATCTTAGTGAAGGGCAAGGCAGGCTTGGGGAGTGAACGGCCTGCCCCTGTTTCTGATGTTCTCACATTCTGTTATTGGAAAGTTAGTGTGTGTTATTTTCATGAATGCTCTGACATTGCATATTGCAGTCGGGGAGAGCAGAGGATTTTGTGAGCCATCTCTAGGTAAGGTATGGGGGCGGTATTCTCAGTGAAATTAGGTCTGCAACGTGACCAACAAATGGAGCAGAAGTTGCAGAGTGTTGAATCTCTGTAAAGAGAGATGAGGTGCCTCTTTCATACCCCGCCAGGGTTTTCCAACTACATTTCCCAAACCATTTCAAAGCATGTGTGACAGTCTTGAAGGGCCGAATTGTTTCCTCTGTTTCTGTGCACCAGGTTATAGCAGTAAGTAGCCTCCAACTGCTCCTGTCTAGCAGGTATGAGGGGCTGAATGGAACATAGAAACATGGGACTGAGAAACAGGAGTTGGTCATTGGACACTTTGAGCATTCTCCACCGGGCACTAAGATTGTGGCTGATGAGGTTGGGGTCTCAGCTTCCCATTCCTGCCTATATCCCATTATGCATGACTCACTTCTCTGTCAAATATTTAACTAATGAAGATTTCAATCATTGTGAACATAGAGGCACGATAAACTTCCAGTGAAGAGAATTCCCACTTGAAAAGTCCTTTCAGAATTATTCGTCGTTCCTCTTATAGAATCACAGAGCCACACAGGACGGAAACCGACCCGTTAGTCCAATCTGTTCACTCCGATCAGATATAAAATCTGAACTAGTCCCAATTGCCAGAATTTGGCCAATATCCCTCGTCATTCAGATACTTTTTTAAATGTGCGATTGTAACCGCCTTTACCACTTCCTCTGACAGCACTTTCTGTACACATACCACTCTCTGTGTGAAACATTTTTCTTCAGGTCCCTTCTAAATCATTCCCCTTCTCCCCTCCAAACTACGCTCTCCTGCTCTGGACTCCCCTACCCTGGAGAGCAGAGCGTGGCTGTTCAGAATATCCATGCCCCTGCTGGCTTTATAAACCTCCATAATGTCACCTCTCAACGTCTGAACTTAGGGGGAAAACACATTTACCTAATCAGCCACTCCCTGAAGTTCAAACCGCCAGACCTGGAACATCCGTGTAAGTGATTTCTACAGAAAACCGAATTGTACGCAGTATTCTTAAAGTGGCTTCACCAACATCCTGTACAGATATAACATGCCACCACAACTCCTATACTCAATTATCTGACTGATTAAGGCAAATGTGCCAAATGTGTTCAACACCAGTCTGTCTACCTGAGATTCCACTTTCAAGGAACAATGTACCTGCAGCCCAATGTCCGTTTGTTTCACAACAGTCCCCAGGACCTTTCCATTAAGGGTATAATTTCGGCCCTGATTTGTCTTCCCAAAATACAAAACCTCGCATTTATCTAAATTAAACTTCATCTATCACTCCTTGCCCCTTTGTCACATCTAATTGTGGCCTCATTGTACTCTGAGATAATCTACTACACCACCTTTCTGATGTCATCTGTAAACTTACTAACTATGGCCCGAATATTCACATCTAAATCCTTTACATAAATGATGAAATGCAGTGAACTCAGTCCTGATTCTTACAGCACACTGCTGCTGATCACAAGCTTCCAGTCTGAAAAATATCCATTTTTCGTCAAGCCAGTTGTGACTAGCTTCTTCTGTAGGCCATGTGACTGATACTTCCTCCTCTGTCCACTAATTGGAAAGAAATATTAGCTATGAAGAGAGGCTGAGTAGTGTTAGGTAGGATAGAGATGTAGTTACTTCTTAGGACATCGGGGGCGCTGTGAACCTATAGTTTAAAATGATGACCAAAGTAATTTTTAATTCTGGGCTTGTTGCCATGACAACTAACAAAGCTGATGTTCAAATGAAAGAACATAAGCAAGGTCATTTTTGCCTCCTAAACTAAGTGATTAGATTAAGGTAATCTATGTGATAATAAGACTAAGAAAAATGTCTCGATCACAGTAATTCTTTGTGTCCATGGTACAGAATGTCTCAAATATATGTAAAGTCTTTGTAAAAATGTTTCTAGAATACATAGAACCTTTGTTTGCAAATTATAGCATTTTTCAAGAAGGCTTTTGTTTGTGAAAGATCACGTTGTGTGTAGTTGCATGAATTGAGATTAGAAAATAGTGTAACTAACAGAGCTTATCGATAGATTAGATTACTTACAGTGTGGAAACAGGCCCTTCGGCCCAACAAGTCCACACCGACCCGCCGAAGCGTAACCCACCCATACCCCTACATTTTACCCTTACCTAACACTACGGGCAATTTAGCATGGCCAATTCACCTGACCCGCACATCTTTGGACTATGGGAGGAAACCGGAGCACCCGGAGGAAACCCACGCAGACACGGGGAGAACGTGCAAACTCCACACAGTCAGTCGCCTGAGGCGGGAATTGAACCCAGGTCCCTGGCGCTGTGAGGCAGCAGTGCTAACCACCGTGCCACCGTGCCGCTAGATTGGGAGAACTTGTACAATTTCTCCAGCGAGCTTGTCGAACTTCCGATCTTCGCTGTTACAGCTAAGTTTCTGCAGCTTAATAAACGTACCTGCGTTATATCAAATAATTGGGTAAGTGTGGTCTCTCCTTAAAAGAACACGCTTGGACGTTTTCGTCCTAACAGATGGTGACCCTGTAAGTGGAGGAGGAGACCACAGGTTGGCAGATTGGGAGGCAGACAAACTTTTCGGCCGAAACTTTAAGGTGAGGAAGCGCCTGTTACATCAAAAGCTTCCAGTAGTTAACTCTTGAGTTAGACATTTGTCTGCTTTTTAATCCTCACTAACTTGAAATTGAATTGATTTTGGCCACATAGGTGCAGAATCTTGGCTGGTAATTCATTTTAAATCTTCTAATGTTAATTTCTCTCTGGCGTAAAAATTCTTCTAGGTGAAGGGAACCGCGGACCCCGTGGCACAGACTTTAAAAATTCCTAGAAGTGAGGAGTCTCCGTATTTAAAATTCTTCTAAGTGAGGGGTTTGGTTAACCCCGTGCACTAGTGTGCACTGAAAATTCTTAGAAGTGAGGAGTCTCCGCCTTTAAAAATTCTTCTAGGTGAAGGGAACCGCGGACCCCGTGGCACAGACTTTAAAAATTCCTAGAAGTGAGGAGTCTCCGTATTTAAAATTCTTCTAAGTGAGGGGTTTGGTTAACCCCGTGCACTAGTGTGCACTGAAAATTCTTAGAAGTGAGGAGTCTCCGCCTTTAAAAATTCTTCTAGGTGAGGGGAACCGCGGACCCCGTGGCACAGACTTTAAAAATTCTTAGAAGTGAGGAGTCTCCGTCTTTAAAATTCTTCTAAGTGAGGGGTTTGGTTAACCCCGACGCACTAGTGTGCACTGAAAAATCTTAGAAGTGAGGAGTCTCCGCCTTTAAAATTCTTCTAGGTCAGAGGATTTGCGAGCCCCGCCGTGCAAACGTGAAAGTCCTAGAAGTGAGGAGGGAAAGTGTCTTTGAATTTGTCTCCGCCGGTTTAAAAGTCTTCCAAGTGAGGGGTTTAGCTAACCCCGACGCGCTAGTGTACAGTAAAATTTTTGGGAGTGAGGAGACTTGTAGCAGGAATTAGTCTGAACTGTTTCCTTTGAGGGATCTTTTCCGCTCAAACGTCTACCTTAGACCGGTTGTTAAGAGCAGAAATCTGCCACGCGAAGGTCAGGTATTCAAAGACGTATTGTTTTAAAGCGGAACACATTAGGGAAATGAGTCAGATAAGTGAAGTGGATATCTGATTTTGTATGTTTATGTATGTTTGAAAGAGAGGGGCCGGCCCAAAAAAGTAAGAACGGAAAAGAACTGTTGGTATAACTGAATATTTGTATGTGTTGGTAAAAATTTGTTGGTTGTAAGAGAGAGAAGTTTTCCGTGTTGGTGAAGATTTATGTGTATAAGAATCTTTGTATGTGTAAATTTGATTATGAGAGAAAGGGAGTCACTGTGTGTGCTATAATTTGAGTGAGTATAAGAATCTTTTTGTGTAAAAATCTCTGTGAGAAAGAATTTCTGTATGTGTGAAAATTTGTATGGGTACGTGGAATTAAGAAACTGTGCGTCATATCTCAAAAAAGAGAGAAAGGAATTTAATGCTCCAAACTTTATCAGTGTGTCTGTCTGTAAGAGAAAAAATGGCAGAAGGCTTTTCAGCTAACAAGCAGTTTAACACTTTGTGCTCTGGCTTGAATTCATCTGTTTGTTAACAATTTTTTATGTTTAAGACTTGTAGTCTGTCATTTAATTCCATGTGATATTTTTGATTGTAAATTCATGAATGCTTAACGTGATTTTCTTTCAGGATAGAATTTAAATAGATATTGAGAGAAGGAGAAAAGATTAGTTGGTAACTGATAAGGTTAAAACCCGTTTTTTGAGAGAAAATTTTATGTTTAAATGAAAGTAGTATAAGGTGGACAGCAGAAAAAATTGTTTTTGACAACAGCTTACAGTGAGAAAAGACGGAAAAAAGTGACAAAGAAAGATAGAAATAGAAACAAAGAGGGGGCAAGCATAGAATCAGATAAGGGAAAAACAAGATGGAGGAATTAAATTTTGGACCACCAAAATTGCGCCACCTCAGGACAGAATGTCCTGGAGTTCCCTGGTGGCGATTCAGTCTAGGTGGGAATAATGATTGATAATAATAATAATAATAATGAATAATAAGAATAAATAATAATAATAATTATTAAAATGAATAATGAATAATGACTGCTATTGGACTGTGTAGCTCTACAGAAAGAAACTTTAAACCTAGTCTTAGGACAAGCGTTAAATCAAAAAGAACTTATTCTGAAAAAGATTAAGGAGACCTTCCAGAATGTTACACTAATGACAAATATATTAGAGAGGCTCCGAGAGTCTACTAATATTTTAGCACGACAAGTGATTGATTTGGGCAAACCCTCTACTGAAGAGATAGGCACGGACAAGAATGAGTTACCAGAATGGAAGACCCATCTTGTGGTTACTTTTATTCTGCAGTGTGATTTAAACTGTTTGGTAGCGTCTGTGCATATCCCCAAGGGGTTAATAAATAAAAGGTTCAACCCAGCCCCTGTAGCAACAGTCCCACAAACACAGACAGGGAAAGTTCTGGAAGACACTATGAATCTAATTGCAGAAAATAATACAATTAAATAAGCTCAGAAAAATCTAGAAAATTTATATAAGAATCTTAAGCTGTGGCTGAACAAACACTGGTTCCCCGCAGATGACCAACTGTGTTTTACACCTGCTGATTTTGATTAATTTCAGTTGAGAATTCAAGATAATTTGACAGAGATAAATGAGGAAGCAAAGGAATATGTTTTTAGTAAAATCAAACTGTCAACGAAAATAGACGATGAGGACATCAACCTTCGGGAATTATTGGCACGATTCCAGAGCCACTTACTAACCCCGCCCACTATTAAGACTGCAAAGTTAGCTGGGGATACGCAGAGCGGAGTACCGATAAATAACCTAGAGTGGGTTCCGATCCAGCCACCTTTGTACCCACCCGTCCCTTTCAGCTCCCCGGCAGATGTAACGACTCAGATTAATGACATTATGGGGCCAATGGCCCCTCCTTACACTAGTCCCCCTCCCATGGAATGTGAGAAGCTGGGGCAATCGGCAGAAGGGATTTACAACAAGAGGAGTTCAGATACAAGGGAGTGGATTTCAAAAGTATTGCCAATAACTTCGATCGTAGGAAAAGAGTCACAGGAGTGCCTGAATTCCTTAATCAATAGGCTTTCCCAAAGAGCTAAAGAAGCCTCTGCTCCTAGTATGACCATAGATAGGAAAAAAATGAGATCGCCCCATTTGACCAATTTCAAACTAGGAAAAAGGAATCCATAAGGGAAAGTTTACCCATCACTTTCTCATTTGATACACTGGGGAGTCTTAAAATAAAGGATGAGGAGGACATACATGAATACCTAAAAAGGGCTTGGATTTTATTGGAAACCAGGACTGGGAAAAGACCTGACAGCTCCCTCTTAGCGGTAGCATACTTTAGAAAGGGGATGTTGGAATGGCTCCCCGGCCCAGTACAGAGAGAACTAAGGGATAACATAGTAGGGTTTGACTCAATGTCAGATAATCAATGGAACGAGCAGCTTTACTATTATCTCAAAATGTACCGAATGTCAGGAAAGGTGGAGAAGGGGGGCAGGCTTTTAAATCACCTAAGCAAGTAAAAGAGGGACGAGGTGTTATGAAAGAGGACCCCAGAGGGCAGGAAAGGCAGAAGAGAGTGTTTGGATCTCGGCAAGAAAATATAAAAATGTAAGGAATACTAGATTTATTGTACTCCGAGGAGTACAGGTGGGGAACGCAAGAAATCTCCCAGTTCCATGACCCTAAGATGATGCATTTTTGAAAAAAGCCTCCTGTGTCCCGGGTACACAGGGGCGTTTGCTAAATTACCAGAGGGCTTTCTCTTCTCAGGGAGGGTATTGAGAAACAGCCATATACACAGCCCACTGTAATAACGATTGAGCAACAAAAAAAAATCACTCTACCCCAACTGCTTGCTCTGAAGTGTCCAGTGAACCTTTTAGCGAGGGACGCACTCTCGAAACTTGGAGTGCGCATTTATTGCTTGACTGATGAGATGCGGTTTAAGCACTTTGTATAAACCTTCTTGTAAATACAGATATACATAATGTACATATTTAAAATATATTATGCAACCAACAAATGATGTAAACAGCAAGTGAAACTTATTGCTATTTATATTGGCAATTTTTATGAATTTGAATATGTTCTTGTATAAAAAGAGTTTTCCATCCGACTCTGCCAATGTTCTTATAAATATAGAAGAGATAGTAGGTAATCGTGCTCAAAATTTATCACACCAGGTAACACGTCAAAAAACAAATTAATATTCAAAAAAAATCTTGTTTAGAGTGCATCTTATTGGATAGGGTCCAAAAAGCTTGAAATATCTATATTGTAGGAATCAAGACAATAATGCAACTAAATTAATATGGAATTTAGTAAACAGTGATGAAATACAAACTGATTTTAATAATTAATGATCTAAATTACTAATTGTTGATTCTATTTCAAAATAAAATATTAAAGCTGCAGATAAGGATTATAAGCGAAACAAATTATAGTCCAGAGATTAGAGTATTTGTATTGTGGGATTTGGCTATAGCTCAGACACTCTATTTTGCGTGAGTAAAGTTTTTAAAACATTACAAAAAAAAAGCTTTGAAATTTGGTATAATTACTGAACTTATAAAGTTCACTTTTATGTCATCCATGTTTCAGTTCATAGCAAGTAAAACTTCCAAACAAATTGTAAATATGTTTTAATGTATATATATTGCATGGTCTGGCAGTCATTGACTTCCAATTTTTTTTTCTCTCTCTCTGGTTTCCATTGACATAGATTGGGGCAGCCAGGTGTGTGTGTGTGTGTTTCTATTGGACGAAGAACTCCCATTCAGCAATGGAGGGCTCTGATTGAATAGGGGACTCCCATTGAGTTTAAAGCACAGTTGTATAGGTGACTCTGGGATATCTTTTTTTAAAAAAAAATTAAAACAATAAAGAGCCAAAATATGTAACGCCCTGGACCCAGTATTATGTTGACAGTGGCTTCAGGGCCAAGTTGCAGACAAAGTTCTTTTTTCTTTAAACCAACATAACAAACTCATGTTTCAGAACAAACAGAGACAGATAAAGAAAAATGGAAGGTAAAAGAGACAAAGGGAAGAGGAAGCAAGAGAGAAGGATGGATAGAAGGATTGCGAGAAATAAGGGTTGGGGTAAGGACACTCACAAAAGACTGTGGAAAGAGAGGGAGAGTGTGTGTACAGCTAGCAAAACAATTAACACCTTATGGTTTGGTTTGAATGCACATTTGTTAATGATTGAATGAGTAAGGTTTATTCACTGGAGCTTGAGTTCCAGGATTGTTTTAAATGTGATTTTTATGAAAACTTAACATGATTTTTTTTAAAGTTAATAACTTCTGTTCTTTTACAAATCATGACTGTCTAACTGTTTTTTTTATTTTATCTTTTTACATACAAAATATGTGAAGGTCAGTTGAAGTTTTAGTTTAACAGTAGGTAATTGTAAAAACAAGAACTTCCATGGTTATTATCTGTGACCTTGGATTCGACCGTTGTGTATGCATTAGAAGTTTTTAACTGGAATTGACAAATTGTTGTAAGACATCTCTGATTATTTTACGACCTAAATTATTGTATTTGAGTAATGATTGACCAGGACTACTTAAGGAAACTAATTTTGGATTTACAATGGGGTACTAAAACTGGGTGACCACAGTGGTCTTCGAAATTGGTAACTGTAATTTGAATAAATTATTTACTGGGGGAGAAAGGAGACTTATATGGGGATACTGGAGCACTCGTCTGTTGAAGGCATGATGTTACGGAAAGTGAAACCTGCTGCTGTTCTTTCCTCCCTCCCTCTCCAGATGGTCTACTACTTCAATGCGTTTTGTTATTTTTTTCTATTTTCTCGCCACATTGCTAATAATTATCAGGCTCTATACATAAAGTGACTGGAATGATGCATCTTTTGTTTGGGTTAACAAGACATTTGCACCATTTGGAGTTGCTCGCAGTTTATCAAAAGAATTAAACAGCATTTTTTTTCTCAATTTAACATTTAGTTTTGTGGGGGAAGTTCGGTAGGTCTCTATGTCTGTCTTTTCTAAGATCTGCAGGCAAGCATTTTTACATGATCCGTCGTGCTACTGCTTTAGCCTCTGTAATCAATAATTTTGAGATGCCAATATTCTGCCATCGGTTTTGCTTAGATTCTGAGCTGAACTTATTGCATGGAATGGGTGTTGAACCTCTATCTATTCAAGCTTCGCACTCTACAGTGAAAGACATCATTATGGTATCAATTTTGCTAAATGATTTATTTGCACAAGGTTGATTCGAAATTTAATTCTAGAGGGAAATGGGATTTTCTGAAGAGGAATAAATTTTAAGTCTTAAGGATGTTTGGATGATAGAGCAATATTTAAATTTCTGGTTGTTTTATAGTACTTTTCACAGCTATTCATTAACAGGAGTGATTCAGTCATTGCCACACAGATTTTGTGCCAATTCCTAATACAACTGTGGTCAAACACCTAATTTTAATTAAACAATTCCAAACCTGGTTATGACGGTTCTAGAAAAGATGAGATGAGAAATCAGAGATTTTTCCACATTGGTAATATAACACTGTGTACTAAAATGTTGCATTTATATTCCTTCAGACTTCAAGTCAAGCACTTTCTCTTCATTTTTCAATTAGGCAGATCTGATGGTGGCTAAAAGCTTTTAATATTTTGAACAGGTCTTCGTTATAAGCATCTAGACACATACCTAGTAGGCTGTACAAAGACAGCTATGATTAACTTTAGTCTTTTCATTCACTAAATTCTAGTTGTGGTTGGAGTAAGGGAATTATACCCCTTGTTCACAATTAAGTACTGAATATAAATTTAGTACAAGATATCAAAAACTGGAAGAAGACCCTACCCTTGATGAAGGAGGAACTTATGGGTCAGTAATTAATTAGTAAATGGAAAATTGGTATGGGCTCACTAACAAAATTAGATTAAAAAGTTACTTGTTAAAATCAGATGGGGTATCAATATATTACATACATTTCCAAAAACGAGATTTCTGTATTTATCATTATATGATTGAGATTGTTTGCAGTTGATGTTTTGAATTATTGCTCTGTCAATAGCAACAATTGAGTACTTGCTGCCCTACTTAAGGAAGAGCAATACATTTAGTAATTTCAAAACCAACAGATCAGTAAAATCTGTATCACTTAGTTGCCAGAATATGTACAATCACCAGAAGCAAAACAAAGCCTTTCAATTGAATCAGTTACATTTTTACCTGGTACAAAACAGACCAATACATCTAGCTTTGTTAATCCATCCTTACAGAATTCAATGCTGTATCAATCTCAATTTAGGCTGAAGACGTTTCTACAGTTTATGCCAACAAAACTCTGTCACTGTCCAGCAAGAAGCATGTTTCAAGGTTAGCACAACTAGTTAAATCTCCCTATTGGAGATGGAATGACACGGTATGCTTCTGTGCAGTGTTCCATCACTATTGGCAAAGCTCATACACTAGAAAAGCAAACAAGTCAGACAGAATTGGTGACTTTCTGGCTGCATGTCAGTAGCTTCTGTTGTTGGGGGGGAGGCCCTTGGTTTACGCATCCCTGCTGTTATTTTTATTACCTGTGGTTATTGTTATGTGTGTGCCATGTATCAGGACACTGGTGACACGAACGATTGACCATGACCTGACGGGAAAGGATGACTCAACACCTGCATACTGGTGCTCCGTAGCAGTGCTGAAGGAGCCTGTGATGGGGGCGGCTACGGGAAGGATGACGGAATCAGAACCAGAGAGGATAGAGGAGACATGTCTAAGAGAAGCGCGGGACAACCAATGATTTTACTATATAACTGTATTTCTTTTTTTTAATCCTACTCATTCCAAAGCTCTAATTGTGAAGGCTATAGTCCAGAGACCCCCTAGTTGTGTTTTGTTTCTTCCTCTCCCGTTACAGATTGGAAACAGTTAAATTTGTGCTTTAATAGTCAGGAATTTTGAAGTGCTATGTGTCTCGAGGCTTGAGAGACTATTGATCATGCAAGAGATTCCTAAACATCATCTGGTATCGAGAGCCACTGATCACTGTGATAAACCAGGTACCACTTTCCTGTACGTTGAAATGGATGTGGATTGCATTGGTCATTGAGGAACGACTAGTTAGCCAATGACGGGTAAGATTCCTCGAGCTGAGGAACAACCTAAGACAGGCACAGTCGCGCATTGACCTTCAGAAGTGGTGGCCTGTGGACATGTTGTTTTAACGGATGCGTGTCTTGGCATCTGTCTTGGGAATCTGGACTAGTTTCTGGCTTGCCGAGCAGCAAAAATAAGAAAGCTGTGGACACAGCACATTATATTCACATTGTCTTTGATAAAAAAATATAAATGCCAGCTATGTGGCTGATTTTGAAGCCGATTTAAATCTATTACAAGAAAATTCGGCATTGTGCCAGTATTATGAAAAGCTATTTTGGGATTTCATGATATAGTATAGTGTGACCGGTTAATTGGTGGGTGTACAATCTGGTGTTCTTTGGACAACTTACCTTCACTCTACAAGCATCCAAGATCATTTTTTTTTCTTCTTCTCTCTCTCTGGTTCTCTACTATATGTTATCATGCTCATTTATATTTTATGTTTTGTTAATTTTAACAAAGTTTTTGTAGTTCTTTTGTTAAAATAAGAATAATTTAGAATAAAATACTAATTGTTGATTTTATTTTGTAATAAGATGCTGCTTAGGGACCCCTCCACTCTTAACTGATGTCTCCTTCGAGCTGGACGGCCAGGTCGAGATAATATGTTTGGAAAAGCCAAAGGGACGTAAATACTGAGTCCGCCGACACACCTGGCCCTGGTTGCCGCGCGATATCGCGATTGTAACGGTTTAAGTTGTTATGGCCTCTAAAGAGGCCAAGGGGGGGAATGTTAGGTAGGATAGAGATGTAGTTACTTCTTAGGACATCGGGGGCGCTGTGAACCTATAGTTTAAAATGATGACCAAAGTAATTTTTAATTCTGGGCTTGTTGCCATGACAACTAACAAAGCTGATGTTCAAATGAAAGAACATAAGCAAGGTCATTTTTGCCTCCTAAACTAAGTGATTAGATTAAGGTAAACTATGTGATAATAAGACTAGGAAAAATGTCTCGATCATAGTAATTCTTTGTGTCCATGGTACAGAATGTCTCAAATATATGTAAAGTCTTTGTAAAAATGTTTCCAGAATACATAGAACCTTTGTTTGCAAATTATAGCATTTTTGAAGAAGGCTTTTGTTTGTGAAAGATCACGTTGTGTGTAGTTGCATGAATTGAGATTAGAAAATAGTATAACTAACAGAGCTTATCGATAGATTGGGAGAAATTGTACAATTTCTCCAGCGAGCTTGTCGAACTTCCGATTTTCGCTGTTACAGCTAAGTTTCTGCAGCTAAATAAACGTACCTGCTTTATATCAAATAATTGGGTAAGTGTGGTCTCTCCTTAAAAGAACACGCTTGGACGTTTTCGTCCTAACAGTAGGTTAGGTTTATCTTCACGAGAAAATAAAGGAGATTGGGGGGGCGGGGGAGGATCCTGATTGAGGTTTGCAAAATCATGAAGGGTATAGACAGAGTGGACAGAGGCAAGCTTTTTCCCAGGGTGAAGGATTCAATATCGAGAGATCGTGCTTTCAAAGTGAGAGGTGGAAAGTTTAAGGGCGATGCATGCGGTAAGTACTTCACACAGAGGGCCGTGGACTTTTGAAGCACGTTGCCAGCAGAGGTGGTAGAGGCAGGCAGGTAGATTCATTAAGGTGTGTCTCGACAGATGCATGAGTAGGTGGGGAGCAGAGGGATACAGATGCTTAGGAATTGACTGACAGATTTAGACAGTACATGTGGATCAGCTCAGGCTTGGAGGGCGAAGGGCCTGTTCCTGGGCTGTAAATTTTCTTTGCTCTTTGTTCTTTAAATGAACACTTTACTGAAGTCCATATCGGCAATGCCTATCAAACTGCCTTCATCAATCTTCTTTGTCACTTCTTCAAAAAACGTAACCAAATCAATGAGACATGATTTCCCATGCAGAAAGCTACGTTATCTATCCCGGTCAGCCCTTGCCTTCCCAAATATATGTAAATGCTATCCCTCAGAATCTCCTCCAACAACTTACCCACCACTGACATCAGGCTTACCGGTCTATAGTTCCCTGGCTTTTTGGTTCACTGTTTAATTTTCGAGTCCCACTGCTCCACTGCTCACAGCAAACGTTAAATGTTACCAGGTTGGTGATATGGTCGATGATATTGGTCTCAGACTGGGTCAGTTTCAGTTTTAGGAACAAGTCAGGCTAGTTTCTTTAATCTGCTAAAACAACACATTTATAATCCAGAGCAATGTTACTCAAACTATGATGGAAAAATGAATGGCAAAGTGTTTGGGTATTGCAAATATATAATCAATATTTCCCTTTCTAAAAACTCTGACACACACACACACACACACACGATCTCTGAAATTTTAACTTGAAAGAACTTTGTCCAGATATTATTGGAACTCATGACAAAGGAAAAATTGCAAGATTGTTCAAAATGTTATTCTGCTTCTGAAGATATTGTACTCACACAGCTCTTAACAATGGGATTTCGTCCTGGGAGAGTTGGATTTGACTAAATTCCCTTTGCTTTATGCAGTGAGTAGATTCCAGTGAATTCTGGCCATGGACCACCCAAAGGGTAGCGCGGTGGTTCGCCCTGCTACCTCACAGCACCAGGGACTTGGATTCGATTCCAGCCTTGGGTGCCTGCCTGCGTGGAGTTTGCACATTCTCCACTTTTCTGTGTGAGCTTCTAAATGGGTGATCCAGTTTCCTACCACAACTCAAACTGTGTGGGTTTGTTGGATTGGTCATGCTAAATTGTCCGTCGTGTTCAGGGATTTCTAGGTTAGATGCATTAGTCATGGGTAAATATAGAGAAATAGGTTGGGAAGGTTGGTATGGACTTGTCGGGCCGAAGGGCCTGTTTCAACACTGCAGGGATTCCATAAAAATAAGAATGGTAACGATGACTTTAGAAGTTTTTTTTTTAGCTCGCCCACATTGCTGTGATGAGGAATAATGAAGGAGAGAGAATGCAATAGGCAGTTCCTTCTCAGGCAGATTTCATTTTCTACCTCTCTGAGCTGAATCGCACAGGAATGTCATTCTCTCCCAAACTGGACCATGTGAGGTCCCTTGTACATTGTCCAAACTATGTCTCCATCACATTCCCTGTTCCATGTCGGTGCATCATTGCTGCCGTCATATACAGAGCCATACCCTTAGCAGAAAATGGTCTTGGTCGATTTGAAGATATGTTTATATGTCCCTACGTCATTAAAAAATAAAAATGTTTAATTTATTCAGAATACCTGTGTTAAAATGAACGCATTTTTTAAAGAAATACAGAAATTGCTGGAAGAGTTCGGCAGATCTGTCAGCATCCAGATGCCTTTTACACGTTGTAGTTGTACCAGCCTCCACCACTTCCTCTGGCAGCTCATTCCATATGCACACCACCCTCTGTGTGAAATAGTGCCCTTTAGGCCTCATCAAAATCTTTCCTCACTCACTTTCCAACAATGCCATCTAGCTTTGGACGCCCCTAACCTGGGGATAAACCCTGACTACACAATCTATCCATGACCATTCTGATTTTATAAACATGTACTACTGCGAAATGTGACTTCAATCAACATGAATGTGTACTTTCACTCATCCTGAGCCTAAATTCTGAAATGCCAAAGTGACACCTCTTCCTTCTCCAACAAGTCACAATTCTAATTCCATTTTAATCAGTTTGTTCAGATGTATCATGAGACCCTTCTGTGGGCTTTATACCAGGAGGTAGAGATATTAGAATCACTCAGCAATACCCATAAAGCTGTTACATTATTCTCCTGTGTGTTTGTTCATCAGACTGTCCTGACATGATGTGACATACCTCTGCAACAGGCAGGACTTGAATCCAGGCCTTCTAGTCCAGAGCTAGGAACACTACCACACAAGTTCAGAAATTGGAATCAAATCCAGAGCTCTGGCTCAGAGACAGGGACAGTGCCCACTACAACTAACATACCCAGATTTTGGGTTATAATTTAAGTGCCGCTTTCAGCTTGTTGTGGATTTATTATAATCAGGTTACCATTGCTGAATTACAAAAAACACTTCGTATTATTAAGCAAATGCAAGATATTTGTCTCAACTGTAGGATATTGAGTGTCCTTGTTATGCTATCGAAATGAACTATAACCATCTTTAATTGCTATTATCTGTAGTTTGCAATATTAAGGAAAGAAATCCTGCAGACGCACTCTGCCCAATGAAGGGTCTCAAATAGATATTTATAACTGAACACCAGAGACGAAGGAAGAGCTTAATTTCTGACCCCAAAACACCGGTCACGCTTACCCTCCTTAAACGTGCGACTGCCCTCTTCCTAAAACCATGAAATGATACAGCCACTGATTACTGCCCAGCCTCTCCTTCCCACTGACTGTGTCTGCAATCTGTCCCTCCTCTCCCTAACCACATAAGGCAAACCAAGGTCAGGGTCTTTGTGAAAATCAAGGCCGGAGTGTGCATGTATCCTGGAAGGGGGAGGGAATTTTAAAATTGAAAGGGGAGGGTGAGGTGGCAGTAATATCACACACTGGGCTGAGGAGTGGCAGATGGTGTTTAGTTTGGATTAATGCCAGGCATTGGATTTGGTAAATCAAACAAGAGCAGGACCTATACAATTAAAAGTAGGGCCTTCTGGCGGTGTTGTAGTACACAAATCTCGGCCTTCAGGTTTAATTCTTTAAAATTTGCATCTCATATAGATAGTGTGGTTAAGAAGTTGATTAACACCCTTGTCTTCATAGGTTAGACCTTTGAGCATCGGAATTGGGATGTCAAGTTGTGGTTGTACAGGACATTGGTGAGACCTCTTCTGGAATACTGTGTCCAGTCTGGTCATCCTGCCCGCTCATTCCGTAGGCAAACCACCCTCTGGGTGTAAAAGCTGCCCCCAGGTCACTTTTAAATGCTCCCCTCTCACCATAAGCCTATGTTCTCTAGTTTTGGACTCCCCCGTACCCTTAGAAAATACCTTGACTATTCACTTTCATATTATTGACCTTGATATTGTTAAGCTGGAGAGGGTTCCGAAGAGATAAACCTGGATGCTGCTGGAAGAGGAGGGATTGAGTTACAAGTAGAGGCTGGATAGGCTGGGACTTTTTTTCACTGAAGAATATGAGATTAAGCGGTAACTTTGCACAGGCTTATAAAATAATGAGGGGTAGAGATACTTTGAAGGGCTGATACCTTTTTCCCTCGAGTTGGGGATTAAAAATTGACGGATATTTTAAGGCGTGAGGAAAAAGATTTACAAAAGTCATGAGAGGTAATTATATTAGACAGAAGCTGGCTTGTGTGTGGAATGAACTTCCAGAGGAAATGATGAAAACAGGGACAGTCACAACGTTTAAAGGACGTTTAGATCAATCCATGGATAAGACATCAGTTTGGATGGTGCTGTGAGCAGCTGCCCTCTCCCTCCCACTTTTCTGAATGTATCCCTGTTGATTTTCACCCTCTGCCAATGCATGTGCAGTGGCGTGTGGAGACCAGCAGAGGGTGACATTGCATCACTTTAAGAACCACAGAGATTGCCAGACCTGCCCCACGCAGAGACACGCAGATACACACACAGCAATTGTTAGGACACAACATTGAGCTCATCTGGTAATTTAAAATAAACATAAAGAAATGCTCAATTTGCCTTGTAAACTGTTAAAATATGAGTGACAGAGAACTCCCAAATTCCACTGTTTAACTCTGAAAGTGAACATTTTGCATCAACTATTCACAGGTCTGAGATTCCACTTCTCTTAACTGCTTATTACCCCACTCCAACTCTACAGCAATATAGTGTTTCAAAAAGACACTTATTAAAGTTACATAAACGTAATTTCAAATCCACACAGTAGCTGTTGTTTCATCTGACCTCACACCAAAATCCGTTTTTCCCATCTTTTCTGGGAAGACTGGCTCATGTTACCGAATGCTATCGAAGTGTCTACATTTCAACATTCTGCAACCTTGGAACACATCCTTCAATGACACTGTCTCCCTCTCAGTCTCCCCCGCTCTGTCTATACCCCACACCCCTCCCATGTGGTGATATTTAAACAGATTCCCCCGCCATCTCTCTCTGGCAGTGATGTTCACATCCACAGCACACCCTTGTCACGACATAATGGAGAGATGGAACTGTAAATGCGTGGGAGCTGCGTATCCCGTCACTTCCTGCATGTGCTGCAAGTTTCCCCACTCTGGGCAGGGATCTAACACAGTGTTACATTTCAATGCACTGGGGGATGTACGCAGTCCTACATGCTGGGAGGGTAACTGTTCCTGGTTACAGATCAATGCACTGGGGTAACTGCTCCTGGGTTACAGATCAATGCACTGGGGTGCTGTACACAGCTCTACATGCTGGGAGGGTAACTGCTCCTAGGTTACAGATCAATGCACTGTTGAAGTGTACTTAATCCTACATTCTGGGAGGGTAACTGCTCCTGCTTTACAGATCAATGCACTGAGGTGGTGTACACAGCCCTACATGCTGGGAGGGAAACTGTTCCTGGGTTACAGATCAATGCACTGTTGAGGTGTACTCAATCCTACATTCTGGGAGGGTGACTGCTCCTGGTTTAAAGATTAACTCACGGGTGATCACTGCACAGATCGCTGTGCTGGTCAGACTATCTGTTTGAGGTTTATAGATAATACAATGATGTTGTCTGTGCAGCTCCTCATGCTGGATGGATATTTTTTACAGGTTTACACATTAGTGCCCTGCTGTGGTCAACACAGCTCCCCATGCTGGACAGTTATCTAGTCCGGGGTTATGGATCAATGCACTGCTGTAGTCTGCACAGCTCCTAGTGCTGGAGAGATATCTAGTCTATGCTTATAGATGAATGCATGGGTGTGGTGTGCACTGATTCCCATGCTGAATGCTTGCTGGAGGATCCCAGCAATCCAGGCAGCATCAGCAAGTGTAGAATTTGATGTTTCAGGTGTAGCCCTCCTTCCGGACTTTTACAGAATGGTTACACCCGAAATGTCGACTTCTCCACCTCCATGATGCTGCCTGGCTTGCTGTGTTCTCCCAGCCTCCTGCCTGTCTACTTTAGACTCCAGCATCTGTAGCTTTACTGTCTCTATCCCAGCTTCCCAAACTGGACAGATGTCTAGTCTGCGTTTGAAGAGAAGTGCTCTGACATGATCTGTTCACTGTTTCACTCTGGACAGATTGCTGGGTTGTACTGATCAGTGCAATGGATGAACCTGGACAGATTGCTGGTTTGTACTGAGCAGTACACTGGCCTGGTCTGCAGTGTTACACAGTGAACAGATATCTCCCCTGGGTGTATGGTAACTGCGCTGGTTCTGGGAGATGAATTGAGAATGTGATATATCTAACTATTTCAGCTGATCTGGCAATGCCTTTAGTTCCCATTCCTGTGATTGGACCTTCCGCTCTCACCCCATTAATGTTCCAATGTGTCCAGGCACAGTACATCATGTTGGTGGGGTGAGTAGGGGGGAAAAATGATCGACAGGTCAAGGAGTGACCTGGACCCGGATATTCTTTAACTGACATTCTCCAGAACGTTCTGTCCCCAACATTCTATAACTGCCATTCCCCAGAACGTTCTGTCCCCTTCATTCTATAACTGCCATTCCCCAGAACGTTCTGTCCCTGAAATTCTATAACTGCCGTTGCCCAGAACGTACTGTTTCCAACATTCTGTAACTGACATTCCCCGGAACGTTCTATCCCCGGCATTCTATAACTGACATTCCCCGGAACGTTCTGTCGTCAACATTCTATAACTTGGCATTCCCCGGAATTCTATACCGAACATTCTATAACTGACATTCCCCGGAACGTTCTGTGCGCGACATTCTATGACTGACATTTTCTGGAACGTTCTGTCCCCAACATTCTGTAACTGACATTCCCCGGAACGTTCTGTCCCTGACGTTCTATAACTGCCATTCGCCAGAACGTTCTGTCCCTGCCATTGTTTGTGAACGGCTGGACGTCAGTGACTTGAACAAACGATAAGATCCCGTGTGAAGAAATCCCGTTCCAGGGAGAAGGAGACACTGTTCCGAAGCCACCTCAGGCAGTAAAAGGGGTGAATACGTTTTCCCTGCGTTTACATTTCTTCACGACACAGGATCGACCACAATTTAAACCAGAATACAGAAATTTCCGAACTCCGTTTGTCTTCAGGAAACTGAGAGAGAATCCTTCAGGACAGCAATGTTTCCACCCTCCGTATTAGGAACTGGAAGGAGTGACCTGTGTCTGCTGTCGAGTGATCGAGTGTGTGGGAATGTTCTAGAAACCATCTGGCCTTATGGATGTGTCTCTGTGTGTTTGGTGAGGGAGGGTTTCTTGTGGTTTATGTCACATTTTTGTCAGTAATTCCGACCTTCCCATTTGTAATTCCAGCTCCAATTATTTTAATAAATCACTGAATACAGGGACACATTTGAGAGTCTCACTGGGTCCCCGATCAAACGGGTCCCTTTGCCTCCAGGCTGATGGATAATGGGATTGTTTTCCTTCCTCACAGTTAACGTAGTGACCATCTACGTCCTGCTTTATAAAGATTGTGGATTGTCTTCATGTGTCAGACGTTACCTGGGGGCCATGGCAGCGGCGGATCTCCTGGTCATTATCCTCGACCTAATACTGAGACACATTCCCATTGTTTATCGGGAACAGTTTCATTTCCTGAGGGACTCCGTCCCCGTGTGTAATATCCACGCCGTCCTGCTTTATGCAGCCACTGACTGCTCTGTCTGGTTCACCGTCACTTTCACCTTTGATCGGTTTGTGGCCATTTGTTGCCAGAAGCTGAAAAGTAAATATTGCAGTGAGAAAACGGCGGCTGTGGTTCTGGGAGCAGTGACTGTGCTGAGCTGTTTAAAGAACATCTTCTGGTATTTTATGTTCACGGCTCGATATTGGCTGCTGAACGCCCCTTGGTTTTGTGATCTAACAGACGCTGTTATCTTCTCCCCTGTCTGGGTCACAATCGAGTTCCTCCACCAGATTCTAACCCCGTGCGTCCCATTTCTCCTGAGTCTGTTGCTCAATGTTCTCACCGTCAGACACATTTTAGTGACCAGCAGAGCCCGCAGGAGACTCCGCGCTCACACCAATGGGGACGCTCAGTCTGACACAGAAATGAGAAACCGAAAAAAATCCATCATTTTACTGTTTGTGATCTCGGCCAATTTCATCCTGTTATGGTCAACGTTAATGCTATTTTCTATATGGAGACGGATGGTGTCGATTGGGTATCGGTTTGTGTATCTCCCTTGGTTTGTTCTGGAATTGGGCTTCATGCTGCAGCTCCTCAGTTGTTGTACAAACACCGTGATTTATTCCGTGACCCAGAATAAGTTCAGGCAGCATTTGAAGAATGTGTTGAAATATCGCTTCACACAAATCCATCCATCAATCAAATTCCCTCATTAATCAACCATCCGGGATTTTCTCATTTCAGTTCGGTGTTTCAGTGATGGAGCAGTCTCTCGCTATGGTAACAGTTTGGGGGTAGCACTGGTTTGTCCATGCTTATCCCACAGGGGGCTTACAGGGACACATTTCAATGTTTCTCACAACTCAGGGGCCAGTGAGAAAAGGTAACATTCCACTGACTGTATCCCATCACTTCCACTTGTAAACAATAAAAATGTTAATTAAAGCGTGCCGAGCAGCAGAGTGACTGATGTTGTTGTGTGTCTTTGTGTTGTAGAAGCTGAGCTGGAGAAAGACAGACCCAGCCCCAAGTTCTGGTCCTCAGGGAAGGGGAGGGCACCGGGCTCTGAGCTCAGGAGCTTGTTTAACTCCCTCTGTCCCTGCTTTCCCTTCTGGGTCTCCCACTCCAACCTGGCTCTCAGCAGAATTCACCTTGTTGTAACATATATATTGTTATGTAGAGTTGTTTGTCTATGTATAAATATTGTCTTGCATTCGAGCTGATTAGTTTACACGTACATAATACTGTGCATCGAACTAAGTCAGTTTATTTAGATTATTTTTTGTATGCGAACTGTTTGCTTATAAATACAAATATTGTTGTGGATGGGAAATGTTCATGTTTATGTTTAAATCCTGTTTTGTTTTGAAGATGTTCATGCTTTTTCATAAATATTGTGTGCATTGGAATTGCTATGAATTATATCCTAGACCACAACAACTCGCTGAATCAAAACATCTGCCCCTTTGATACCTTTTGCTCAATTCAATTGGCCCTGATATCATCAGTGAAAGCACATTTGCCTTGTGTATCAGAGAGAGTAGTTACATTTCATTTAAGCGCTACCTCAATCTCATTACGATGTGATTAATTAAAGAAACAACATGTTTTTTACAGTTCAACCAAATAAGATAAAATTTTGTACCAAGTTAGAAAGATAGAATAATCTGGAGTGTATATGTCCATCACTGTTTCCCTTCAGTGTTGTTATGGATTTCTTTGGACTGGGGACAGGGACTGCAGTTTAGAAATAATTGAATGACAACAGAAATTTCACTGGAATTTCAGCAAAGATTGTGAAGTCTGCTCTAAACCCACCAGATGGCACACTATTGTAAACTCACCATGGCGCAATCAGGCAGACACACAGCAATGTGCTCTGACCCCACTAGAGGGCAATCTATTGCAAACTCCCCATGGGGCAGTCAGGCAGACTCACAGCAATGTGCTCAATTCCCTCGAGAGGGCAGACTATTGTAAACTCCCCATGGAGCAGTCAGACAGACTCACTACAATGTGCTCTGACCCCACTAGAGGGCAGATTAATGTAAACTCCCCATGGAACAGTCAGGCAGACACACAACCATGTTCTCTGACCCCACTAGAGGGCAGACTATTGTAATCTCCCCATGGAGAAGACAGACACACTCACAGCAATGTGCTCTGACCCCACTAGAGGGCAGACTATTGTATACTCCCCATGGAGCAGTCAGTCAGACTCCCAACAAAGTGCTCTGAAACCACCAGAGGGCAGACTATTGTAACCTCCCCATGAGACAGTCAGGCAGACTCACTGTAATGTGCTCTGACCCCACTAGCGGGCAGACTATTGTGAGTTCCACATGGAGCAGTCAGGCACACTCACAGCAATGTGCTCTGACCACACTAGAAGGCAGAATATTGTAAACTCCCCTTGGAGCAGTCAAGCAGACACACAACAATGTTCTCTGACCCCACTAGGGGGCAGACTTTTGTGAACTCCCCATGGAGCAGTCAGACAGACTCAGAGTAATGTGCTCTCACCCCACTAGAGGGCAGGCTATAATAAACTCCCCATGGAGCGAGCAGTCAGACAGACACACAGTAATGTTCTCTGAAAACACTAGACGGCAGACTATTGTAAACTCCCCATGCAGCAGTCAGATTCACAGCAATGTGCTCTCTCCCCACTAGAGGGCAGACTATTGTAAACACCCCATGGAACAGTCAGACAGACTCGCTGATATGTGTTCTGACCCCACTATAGGGCAGACTATTGTAAATTCCCCTTGGAGCAGTCAGTCAGACTCCCAACAAAGTGCTCGGACCCCACTAGAGGGCAGATTATTGTAAACTCCCCATGGAGCAGTCAGACAGTCTCACAGTAATGTGCTCTGATCCCACTACAGGTCAGGCTATTGTAAACTCCCCATGGAGCAGTCAGACAGACTCACTGCAATGTGCTCTGACCCCACTAGAGGGCAGACTCTTATAAATACTCCATGCAGCAGTCACATAGACTCACAGCAATGTGCTCTGTCCCCACTAGAGGGCAGACTATTATAAACTTCCCAGGGAGCAGTCAGAGAAACTCACAGTAATGTGCTCTGAAACCACTAGAGGACAGACTATTGTAAACTCCCCTTGGAGCAGTCAGGCAGACTCACAACCATGTGCTCTGACCCCACTAGAGGGCAGACTATTGTAAACTCCCCGTGGGGCAGTCAGGAAGATTGTGGACAGAGATCAGAATAAAATTACATTAAATGTATGCACTAAAGAAAAAAATCAGTATAACGTTCCCAACATTCTACATCTTGGTAAGCACACTGTAATGAGAAGGAGAAAAAAGCCATTATGTAGCAATCCAAACCAAAAGCTTTTGGAGACAATTCCAGATTAAAAAGAGGATATCTTCAACTGGACGTTAATGTAATGCAGCATTTTTTTCAGGAGCATCCAAATGCGACAGGACCCATGGTTAAACCTTGAAAAGGAAAGGGACTGTGTTTATCCAGAGAAGATGTATTCTCATTCGAATCAAACTCAAACTCAACAAGATCGCAGAGTTCACTGCTTCATGGTAATTGCATCAATCTATGCAACACCTTGTGTAAACATGTGGAATAAACTTGTTAATTCGGTCAAAATTGTTGCATGAATCTGCACAAAACTCTTGTCTTAATTTGTGAAATAAGCCTGTGCTAAGCCGGCAAAAATGTTGGATGACTTTGTCCTAAGAATGTGTGTTAACTTGTACAAAAGTCTTGTGTCAGTTTGTTGGGGAACTTGTGTGGTTTTGTGTTGTGCGTGTCTGGGGTTGTTTTGGATTTGAACCTGCAGCTTTGTGTCTGTGTCTGTGAGTGTATTCCCAGGCTCGGCTGAGTGGGTGGTTTGGAGGGGTGAACAGACACAGTAACAGACTGGGTCAGCCCTAGTCTAACCCATTGACCGGCTGTTTCCTCTCAGAACCCCCTCCCCCCTGTAATCTCACAAAGATTGGTGAGTTCCATTGGTGTGTTGGTGTGTTCCATTCCTGGGGGAGGTGTGTTCCAGGTAATGGAGCTGGAAGCTGACTGGATGAGCTGGGATTTGAGAGGAGATGGGGGTTGAGTGACAGACCTTGGGCTATTTAAACCAGGCTCAGGAAGCCATCAAGCCTTTTGCCATGTAGCGTGCCCAGGGGTGAGTATTGGGGAGTTAGTGTCTCTATGTCTCTCTGTGTGAGTGTGAGTGATACAATGTGTGAGTTGTGTTTGAATCTCAATCCCAGGGTTGACCATTTAAGCAGCCTCAGTGCCTGATGGGACACCTTGTGGAGGTGGAGCCGAGAGCAGCTGTGGCGAATCGTCAGTATGGGGCTCTTTACCCCCTCTATGTCTCCCCTTGCCTCACATTTCTCTCGAACACAATTTCCCCCTTCCCTCTCTGTCTCTGTGTCTCTCCATCCACCTTTATGTCTTGTGTTCTCTCCTTCTAACTCAATTTCTTTGTCTCTCTCTGCCTTTCTTCCATTGTCTCTCTTTCTCTCTCTGCGTCCCTTTTCTCTGTGTGTGTGTCCCTGCTCTCTCTCTCCCCACCCACCCCGCTCTCCCTCTCTCTGTTCTGTCTCTCTCTCTCTCTCTCTCTCTCTCTGTTCTGTCTCTCTCTCTCTCTCTGGCTCTCTCTCTCTCTCTCTCTCTGTCCTCTCTGTCTCTCTCTGTCTCACTCTCTCTGTCTGTCTGTCTCTCTCTGTCTGTTCCCCCCTCTCTTTCTGTCTCCCTCTGTCTGTCTCTCATTCGCGCTCCCTCGGCTCTCATTCTCTCGGCTCTGTCCCTTCTCTCTCTCTCTCTCATTCTCTTTTCTGTCCCTTTTTTCTCTCACTCTCTCTGTCACTTCCCCACCCCCCGATCTCCCCAACCCCCGACTTCCCCACACCCCTCGACTTTCCACCCCCGTCGACTCCCCTCGAATTCCCGCTAGACTTTTCCCTCGACTCCCCCTGGACTCCCCCCGACTTTACCGCCTCCCTCAACTTTTCCTTCCCCCCCGACATTTCTACCTCCCTCGAACATCCCCCCGGACACACTCCCCTACTTTCTCCCCCCGACATCTCCCCCCCGACTTTCTCCGCACCCGACTCCCCCCGCCGAATTTTCCTCCCCCTCTCGGCCTTCCCCCGGATTGAATGACAGATTTAAAAAGATCTCTTTTAATGCAGCGTTCTTTCTCTATCCAAATACAACAGAACCCTCGCATAACCCCCCCCAAAAAAAAACACGTAATCCATCCTCCTCTCCCTCCCACTGTGTCTATATATATCGATATATAACGTTAATCATCCTGTTACACTATAACCTGGTGTTGTCCCACTCTAACACCGGCACATCCATCATGGAAATATAAAGATCACCATTGAGCTTTTAACCAGATGCTTGCTTGAAACACATACAGCAAGATCCCAGAAGCAGCAGTGTAACCACAGACAGAGCGTGTGTGTCCCTGATGCTGGTTAAGGGTTTTGTTCTGGATGTTGGACAATAGAGAGCAATCCTTCTGTTGAACAAATTCCAAACATTTCCTTCTTCCTTCTCTGTGCCCTGTACTCTCTGATCCCTGTATTGTGCTCTCTCCATCTGAGATCTCTCTCTGTTCCCCCCTCGCTGTCTCCATCTCTGATCTCTCTTTCTTCGCTCTCTCTGTTCCCCCCTTACTCTCTCCATCTCCGATATGTCTCTGTTCCTCCCCTCTCTCCCTGAAATCTCTTCCTCTGTGTTCCCCCTCTCGCTGTCTCCATCTTGAAGAAATTTCTCTCTGTCTCTCAGATTTCTCACATTGTATCTCCCTGGCCTATACACATGACTCTGACATTAGAATGGGGCTTTGGAGAGAGTTTCTCATGTTAAGGTATTAATTCCCTCCTCTGGAATTCCTTCCTCCCAGATCATGGGGATGTAAGCAGTTTGGGTCACAATCCCAAGGCCCCGTTTGATTTAACCCCAGGCCTCAAATCCAGTTTAAACCAATGAACCTTTCACTGAGACAGTCGGCGCTCTCTTTCACTGCTCTCTGTCTCTCTCTCTCTCTCTCTCTCTCTTTCTGACTCCCACGCCCTTCACACCCCCATTCTCCACACGTCTCTATCCCTGGAGCTGGAGTGAGAGAGGGAGGCAGTGACATCTATGGGATCAGACTGTGCAGCAGCTCCCCTCCATCTTTTACCCCCTTTGTCTCCCCCAATCCAGACCAGAACACACACCCTTGTGGTAAGAATCCCAGAGACAACCTGAACCCCACCATTCTTTTCCCCACGCATGTGTATGTGTGTGTAAATGAACGACAAGGAGACAGGATAGTTTCTGATTATTCTCTCGCTCTATACCTGATGATTCCTTGCAGCAGAAGTGATCTAATTCTCTCTGTCTCTGCGTCGTCCCGAGCTTCAGCTTCTGGATCCAATCTTCTCCTCACCCCCAGGGTTAGGGGGAGCGGGTGGTGGAAAAACACGCTGAGAAATAAAAACAAATCAATTTGAAACAAAATACAACAGTGGCACCAAACGCACAGCAAGATCCCACAGCTCTCTGCCTTCCCCAATCTCCCACGTGACCCTGGTTCATTTTAATTATTACAGAAGTAATGAATTGCTGACCATCACCGTGACATTGAAATGCATAGACATCACCGCAGAGCAGTTGACCAGAGGCTAGAAACATTAATAAACACGCATGCACAGCCAGATCCCACAAGCAGCAATCTAACCCCACGCACATCGTGGGTGATGCTGATTAAGGGTTGACGTATTTGTGTCAAATCCCAAGGACGCAGTTACCTTAGCCCCAGGCTTCAAACCTGTTCAAAAACGACAAGGCCGTTATCCGACAGGAACGGGTTAACCAGAGGTCCCGGTAAAAGCCAGCCCCCCTCCCCAAAGAGAGGAGATTAAACCTCGGGGTAATACACGGACAAAACTCACCTGGGGTTCAACAGGCTGCAGCCTGTCAAACAGGCCTCAGGACTGTGTCCCCCCTCTGGAGGAAGCTCTTGTTTGGAGGTTTCCTGCTCCCAAACACACACTTTTCAAATCCTCAAGTGGCCAGGAAGATCCCTTTGGGAGGAAAGAGGCAGCATTAGCGGGAATGGTGAGCAGGAAAATCTTTCAAATGGAGAGAGCACAGCAAGATCCCAGGTTTTCCCCTCTCAGTGAGACAGAAAATTTCTCCGCAACATCGAAATATAAACATGTCGGGTGGTGAGTTGAGTTTTCATGTTGAAAAGTTTTTTTTAATTGATGGGTTAGCTGATTATACCACTCATTGCCTGCAACGATGACATTAGGGCAATTGACGCACAGCAAGATCCCACAAGTGACAGTGCTGCAGCAGCTCAATAATCTGATCGTTTTTATTTACAGTTTAATTATTTCCTCTCAACCCAGAATCAAATATTGCAGCCAGTTCACAATCTCTCACTGCTCCTCTCTCTCTCCTGTTTCTCTTGCTCTCACCATTTTCCATTGCTTTCTTTCACTCTCTTTCTCTCCGTGTCTAATTCGATCATCCTGCCCTCTCTATGACCCACTTTTCTCTGATAGTGTGACAATTCTTTCTGGAGGGTCAGATATTTTGGGTTACAATTCCCTCCTGAGGGAGTTCCGTCTCCCACATCCTGGGGTTTCACCTGTTTGTGTCACCAATGCCCCAGTTACTTTAACCCCAGGCTTCAAACCCGTTTTAAATCCCATAAGGCCGTGATCTGACAGGACCCAGCTAACCAGAGGCCCCGACAAACCAGGCTCCCACACCCACTCCAGCCCCCACCCCCAGAGGTGATGAAACCTGGGGGAAGAAACAGACCCTCACTCACCTGGGCCCCACGGGCTGCAGCCTGGCCCACTGGCCTCAGACCTGTGCTCCCCCTCTGGAGGTTGTTCTTGTCCAAGGCTTTCCTGGCCCCAAGCAATTTTGGATCTTCACTTTCCTGCTTTCCCAACAAACGTTCCTGGCGATAAAAGAGAGAAGAGATGAGTTGGTGGGGGGCCGGGGGAGCGAGAGCAGTGTGATGCAAAATTACACAGGAAGATCCCAGTTTAAACACAATCCCACCACTCCCTTCCCCATCCCCAAAGCATTTCATAACCTCACAGCAACATCAAAATACAAACAAATCATAAGAAAGCAATTAACCAGAAGCTGGAAACATTGCTAAACACACACACACACACACGAACACACACACACTGTCACAACCAGACAGGGAGGGCTTCTCACTCTCCATACACAGAGAGAACAGGGTTTGAGAATGAATCTGACCAATTCCTTGTGCACATTTATTCTGGCTGAGGGGTTAGTGGACCCCACCCCTGCCCTCTCTGACATGCTGCATCGTCTGTCAGTCTGCTCACTGGGGAGGGCTCTTTCTGATTGGCATGTTAATTCCCAGGGCAGTAGCCTTGTGGGATCTTGCTGACTACTGAGATGTTAATGTTGGGGCAAAAAGTGTCATCTTTCCCAGTTGCTACAACTCTCTTTTTTATTTGAAGCCTTATTAGTTGTGTCAGTGCAGTTTGAAAATATTGAAGATTACTCCCACACTAGCGTCTTAGAGCCTGACAGGAGGTAGGCTTCCTGAGATACACACAGGGCTGGGAATGGAGACATGGATATTTGCTGAGGATTTCTTGGGATTTTCCTGCTGTATGTGTGATTCCTAGAATTAATCTCGGTCTCTGTGTGTGTCTCTCTCTATCACTCTCTTTCTCTCCGTCTCTTTGTCTTTGTTCCTGTGTGTGTCTCTCTCTCACTTTCTCTCTGTCCCTGTGTGTCCCACTCTCTGTGTCTCTTTCTCTCTCTGTCCGTGTGTCTCTCTCTTCTCTGTGTCTCTGTCTCTCTCTCTGTCTCTCTCTTTCTATCCCCGTGTGTGTTTCTCTCTCTCGCTCTGTTTCTCTCTCTCTCTCTTCCTCTCTCTGTCTGTCTCTCCCTGCCCTGCTCTACGTCCAGCCATTTCGAACTTGATTTTCAATCTTTTATTTCCTTTCCCTTTCTCAAAAATATTGGCAGAGTTTGAGAATTTAACACATGGATCACGTGCCTGCCCCTCAACACACATTTCACCCTCTCTGCTCCCCTACCTTCACCTCCCCCCCACCCACAGACACACATATAGAGCCAGACACACACACAGACAAACACACACACAGACAAAGACACACACACGGACACACACACACAGACACACACACAGACAAGACACGGACAGACAGACATACACACACAGACACAGACAGACACACGCAGACACAGGCACACAAAGACACAGACAAGACACATACACACTTTCACTCACTCATTCTCTCTCTCTCTACACACTCTCTCTCACACACTCGCTTCTACATACTCAGTTACACACTCTTACACACACGTTCATACATACTTTCTAACACATGTATCCTCACACACTCACATTCACCATCTCATATATTCGCACACTCACACGCTCACTCTCTCTCTCCAAACCTCTGTCTCTCTCACACACAATCGCAAAGTCTCTCACACACACTCTAACACGCTCTCTGTCACACACACTCTTTTTCTCACAGGCACAATCGGTATTTCTCTCACGTAGACTCATACTGTCTTTCCCCTCTCTCACACACTCTCTCTCTCTCACACACACCATCTCTCTCTCTCTCTTGCCCCCGTCTCTCAGGCACACACTCACACAGAAAGTGTGAACACAAAGCCTTCCTCTCACATGCAGACACTCTCTCACATGCACACACACTCTCTCACATGCATGCGCTCTCTTTGTCTCCCGGACACACACACACACTCATGCTCTCACACTCTTTCGCACATGTGCACATGTATACACAATTTCTCTCACACATGTCCTCTCTCAGGTGCGCACTCACTCTCTTTCCCTTGTACACATACTCTCTCTCTCTCTGTCCCTCTCTCTCTCCGTCCCTCACTCTCTGTCTCTCTCTCTCTTTGTGTCCTTCACTCTCTCTGTGTCCCTCTCTCTCTCTTTCTATCCCTCTTTCTCTCTCTTTCCCTCTGTCTCTCTTTCCCTCCATCTCTCTCTCTCTCTGTCCATCTCTCTCTTTGTCTCGCTGTGCCCCTCTCTGTCCCTCTCTCTCTCTATGTCCCTCCCACTTTCTCTGTGTCCGTCACGTTCTTTGTGTCCCTCTCTCTCTCTGTGTCCCTCTCTGTCCCTGTCCCTCTCTCTCTCTCTGTGTCCCTCCCTCTCTCTGTGTGACTGTCACTCTCTCTCTGTATCCCTCTCTCTCCCTGTATCCCTCTCTGTCCCTGTCCCTCTCTCTCTCTCTCCGTCCCTCTCTCTCTCTCTCTCTCTCTCCCTTTCTGTCCGTCAGTCTCTCTGTGTCCCTCTCTCTGTCTCTGCCTGTGTCCCTCTCTATGTGTGCCTCTCTCTCTCAATCTCTCCCTGTCCCTCTCTGTCCCTCTCTCTAATCCTGTCTCTCTCTCTCTCTCTCTCTGTTCCTCTCTCCCTCTCTGTGTCCCTCTCTCTCTGTCCCTCTCCGTGTCTCTCTCTCTCTATCTCTCTCTGTCTCTCTCTCTCTATCGCTCTCTCTCTCTCTGTCTGTCCCCCTCTCTCTCTCTCTCTGTTCCTCTATCTCTGTCTGTCCTTCGGTCTCTCTGTCTCTCTGTCCCTCTCTCTCTGGCCGTCTCTCTCTCTTGATGCCTCTCTGTTCCCCCCTCTCTCTCTCTGCCCCCCTCTCTCTGTGTCCCACACTCTCTGTGTCCCACACTCTCTGTGCCCCTCTGTCTGCCTTTCTCTCTCTCTCTCTGCCCTTCTCTCTCTGTGTTTCTCACTCTGTCCCTCTGTCTCTCTGTGTCCCTCTCTCTCTCAGCCGCTCTCTCTCTGTCCTTTTCTCTCTCTGTCCTTCTCTTTCTCTGTTCCTCTCTCTGTCCCTGTCCCTCTCTCTCTTTGTGTCCCTCTGTCTCTCTCTATCTGCTCCTCCTTCGCACTCTCTATCTGTCCCTCTCTGTGCCTCAGTCTGTTTGTCCCCCCTCTCTGTCTCTGTCTCTCCGTGTCCTTCTCTCTGTCTCTCTGTTCCTCTCTCTCTGTGTCCCTCTCTCTGTCCCTCTCTCTCTGTCCCTCTCCCGCTCTCTCTCTGTCCCTCTGTCTCTCTGTCCCTCTGTCTCTCTGTCCCTCGCCCTCTGTGTGTGTGTCTCTCTCTCTGCCCCTGTCTCTGTGTCCCTCTCTCTCTCTGTCTCTCTCTCTCTGTCCCTCTGTTCCTCTCTCTCTCTGTGTCCCTCTCCCTCTCTCTCTCTGTCCCCCCCCCCCCTCTCTCCCTCTCTCTCTGTCTGTCCTTCGGTCTCTCTGTCTCTCTGTCCCTCTCTCTCTGGCCCTCTCTCTCTCTTGATGCCTCTCTGTTCCCCCTCTCTCTCTCTCTGTCCCCCTCTCTCTGTGTCCCACACTCTCTCTGTGTCCCACACTCTCTGCGCCTCTCTGTCTGCCTTTCTCTCTGTGTGTGTTTCTCACTCTGTCCCTCTGTCTCTCTGTGTCCCTCTCCCGCTCTCTCTGTCCCTCTCTCTCTCTGTCCCTCTCCCTCTCTCTCACTCTGTACCCCTCTCTCTGTCCCTCTGTCTCTCCGTGTCCCTCTCCCTCTCTCTCTGCCCCTCACTCTCTCTGTGTCCCTCTCTGTGTCCCTCACTCTCTCTGTGTCCCTCACTCTCTCTATCCCTCTTTCTCTCTGTCTCTCTGTACCCCTCTCTCTGTCCCCCCCTCTCTCTGTCTCTCTGTCCCCCTTCATTCCCTCTCTCTCTCTATCCCTCTCTCTCTCTGTCCGTCACTTTCTCTGTATCCCCCTTTTTCTGTTTCCCTCTCTGTGTCCCTCTCTCTCTGTGTCTGTCACTCTCTCTGTATCCCTCTCTCAATTTCGCTATCTCTCTCTCTCTCTCTATCTCTTTCTCTGCCCCTCTCTCTGTTCGTCTCTCTCTGTCCCTAGCTCACTCCCTCTCTCTCTGTCACTCTCTCCGTGTTCCTCTCTCTCTGTCTGTCACTCTCTCTGTGTCCCTCTCTCTCTGTCTGTGTTCCTCTGTGTGTGTGTGTGTCTCTCTCTCTCAATCTCTCCTTCTCCCTCTCTGTCCCTCTCTCTGTTCCTGTCTCTTTCTCTCTATCTGTCCCTCTCTCCCTCTCTGTGTCGCCTCCTCTCTCTGTGTCTTTCTCTCTCTCTGTCCCTGTCCCCTCTCTCTCTGTCCCTCTCTCCATCTCTGTGACTCTCTCTCTCTCTGTCCGTCTCTCTCTCTGTGTGCCCGTCTCCCTCTCTGATTACTCTCTCTCTGTCTCTCTCTCTATCTGTCCCTCTCTCTCTCAGTGACCATCTCTCTCTCTGTCCCTCTCTTTCTGTGTCCCTCTCTCTCTGTGACCCTCTCTCTCTCTGTCCCTCTCGCTCTCTGTTCTTCACTCTCTCAGTCCTTCTCTCTCTCTCTGTGTCCCTCTGTCTCTGTCCCTCCCTCGCTCTCTCTCTCTCTGTCCATCTCTCTTTGTCCCCTTCTCTCTCTGTCTCTCTCTTTCTGTGTCCTTCTCTCTGTCTCTCTGTTCCTCTCTATCTCTGTCTCTCTGTCGCTCTCTTGTGTCCCTCTCTCTCTCTCTGTCCCTCTCTCTGTGTCTCTCTGTCCCTTTCTCTTTGTTTGTCCCTCTGTCTCTCTGTCCCTTTCTCTCTGTCCCTCTCTCTCTCTCTCCATAAGACATAAGACCATAAGACATAGAAGCGGACGTAAGGCCATTCCGCCCATCAAGTCCACGCCGCCATTCAATCATGGCTGATGGGCATTTCAACTCCACTTGCCCGCATTCTCCCCGTAGCCCTTAATTCCTTGTGACATCACGAATTTATCAATCTCTGCCTTGAAGACATTTAGCGTCCCAGCCTCCACTGCACTCTGCGGCAATAAATTCCACAGTCCCACCACTCTCTGGCTGAAGAAATGTCTCCGCATTTCTGTCCTGAATTTACCCCCTCTAATTCTAAGGCTGTGTCCACGGGTCCTATCTCCTCGCCTAACGGAAACAATTTCATAGCGTCCACACTCTCTAAGTCTTGTATTATCTTGTAAGTTTCTATTAGATATCCCCTTATTCTTCTAAACTCAAATGAATACAATCCCAGGATCCTCAGCTGTTCTTCGTATGTTAGACCTACCATTCCAGGAACCATCCGTGTGAATCTCCGCTGGACCCGCTCCAGTGCCAGTATGTCGTTCCTGAGGTGTGGGGCTCACAACTGGACACAGTACTCCAAATGGGGTCTAATCAGAGCTTTATAAAGTCTCAGTAACACAACGGTGCTTTTATATTCCAACCCTCTTGAGATAATTGACAACATTGCATTCGCTTTCTTAATCACGGACTCAACCTGCATGTTTACCTTTAGAGAATCCTCAACTAGCACTCCCACATCCTTCTGTACTTTGGCTTTACGAATTTTCTCACCGTTTAGAAAGTAGTCCATACTTGTATTCTTTTTTCCAAAGTGCAAGACCTCGCACTTGCTCACATTGAACTCCATCAGCCATTCCCTGGACCACTCTTCCAAACTGTCCAGATCTCTCTGCAGCCTCCCCACTTCTTCAGTACTACCTACCTGTCCACCTAACTTCGAATCATCGGCAAACTTCGCTAGAATGTCCCCAGTCCTTTCATCCAGATCATTAATATATAACGTGAACAGCTATCCCCCCAATACTGAACCCTGCGGGACACTGAACCCTGCGGGACACTGATTGTCACCGGCTGTCAGACAGCCAATTCTCAATCCATACCAGTAGCTCACCTTGAACACCAAGGGCCCTCACCTTACTCAGCAGCCTCCCGTGTGGCACCTTATCAAAGGCCTTTTGGAAGTTTTGATAGACCACATCCACTGGGTATCCCTGGTCTAACCTACTTGTCACCTCTTCAAAAAATTCCAACAGGGTTGTCAGGCACGACCTCCCCTTACTAAATCCATGTTGACTTGTTCTAATCAGACTCTGCTCTTCCAAGAATTTAGAAACCTCATCCTTAATGATGGATTCTAGAATTTTACCAACAACCGAGGTGAGGCGAATTGAACTATAATTTTCTATCTTTTGTCTTGATCCTTTCTTGAACAAGGGGGTTACAACAGCGATCTTCCAATCATCCGGGACTTTCCCTGACTCCAGTGACTTTTGAAAGATCTCAACCAAAGCCTCCATTTTTTCCTCAGCCACTTCCTCAGAATTCTAGGATGTAGCCCTTCGGGCCCAGGCGATTTATCAATTTTAAGACCTTTTAGCTTTTCTAGCACTTTCTCTTTTGTAATGGCAACCATACTCAACTCAGCACCCTGACTCTCTTTAATTGTTGGGATATTACTCGTGTCTTCCACTGTGAAGACTGACGCAAAGTACTTGTTAAGTTCTCCTGCTATTTCCTTATCTCCCATCACTAGGCTCTCAGTATCAGTTGGAAGTGGCCCAATGTCTACTTTTGCCTGTCGTTTGTTTCTTATGTATTGAAAGAAACTTTGACTATCATTTCTAATATTACTGGCTAGCCTACCTTCATATTTGATATTCTCCTTCCTTATTTCTCTCTTTGTTATCCTCCGTTTGTTTTTTGTAGCCTTCCCAATCTTCTGATTACCCATTGCTCTTGGCCACTTTATAGGATTTCTCTTTTACTTTGATAAGTTTCCTGACTTCCTTTGTAAATCCTTGGATGGTTAACTGCCAGTCCTGAAACTCCTGCAACCACGTCTCTGTGATGTCTACCACATCATAATCTTTCATGATTATCTGTGCCGTTAGTTCATCTACTTTGTTATGAATGCTACTTATCTGCTGCTTATTATCCTGATGCTGATCTTTCCATTTAACTCCATACTCCCTGTCGCTTTCACTTTCATTTCCCCCCAACTCAGAAGTTTAAAGTCCTACTGACCACCGTATTTATCGTCTTCGCTAGACCATTGGTACCAGATCGGTTCAGGTGTAGACCGTCCGAATGGTAGACATCCCGCTGGTTCCAAAACTGATGCCAATGTCCCATGAAATGGAATCCCTCTTTCCCACACCAATCCCTTAGCCACGTGTTTACTTCCCTAATTTTCTTATCCCTATGTCATTTGGCACGTGGGTCGGGCAGTAATCCGGAGATTATGACCCTTGAGGACCTGTACTTCAATTTCCTTCCTAGTGCTTGATCATCCCCAAACAGGTCCTCCACCCTAACTTTGCTTATGTTGTTAGTCCCAACGTGGACCACAACAACTAGATCCTCCCCCTTCCGCTCAAATATCCTTTCAAGCTGGTCGGAGATGTCCCGCACCCGCAGATGTCCCGCAGTTTGATTTTGCAAACTGGGCTTGGAGCTTTATCAAAGTTTTTCTAATAATCCACACGTTTTACATCCATTGCTTCTATTTCATTTGTCTCCCAGTCTGTTTCTCAAACGTAATTCCCATTTCATAAATCTATGTTAGTGTTGTCTATGACCATTACTTTCAACCCCAATAATTTCTCCTAAACCACTTACTTACTATGTTCTATGTTCCACGTACACTATCATTTTCCCACACCAGACTTGGTTTTCCTTATATTGTTAAAATGTTCTGTGAAGACAGAACTGAAGTAGTGGCTTCATAACTCTGCCATTTTCCTGTTCCCCATTCTCCATTTTCTGGTTTCAAACTGTCAGGAAACTGCACTTGTTTTCTCATGTTTCTCACATTGACATGACTTAACAAGGTTTTGCAGTTCATTCTTATAACCCTTGTGAATATACTCTTCAGAAACTCATCAATTCCTTCCTTAAACTGCTCAATAATTGATCTTCCACACCAAACACTCAGAAGATCATAGACTCTGTGCCAACAGAAGTACAGCATGATATATATTAGTCCCACTTTCCAACATCAGGCCCATAGCATGGAATGTTGTGACACTTCCAACTGCTTATCAAAGTACTTTTTAATGATTGTGAGGTTACCCATGATAATTCCCCTGTCAGAAAGTAATTCCAGAACCCAACACCCTCTAGGTGAAAAAAATGTTTACATCCTTTCTGAACCTCAAACTTTTCGTTTTAAAAGCTCCTTTGTTCTTGACCCTCTGACTAAAAGGAACAGCTTCTGTCTATCCACCCTATCCATGCCGCTCATAATCTTATCCTTCTGAATCACGGACCCCTTAGCTTTTTCTGCTCCAAAGTAAACAACCCGAGCTTATCCAGCCTGTATCCATAGCTGATATGCTCCATCCCAGGGAACATCCTGGTGAATCACATTTGCACCCTCTCCAGCACAATCACATCCTTCTTGGAATGTGGCTCCCAGAACTACATACAGTATTCCATTTTGGCAGAACCAAAGATCTGTATTGCTCTTATAATCTACACCCAGATTAGGAAACGCTATATCCAAGGTCCAATTCTTAACTAGTCCATTAACCTGTCCAGTCACATTCAGGGATGTGTGGAGAAGCACACTCTGAGGTTCCCAGTGTGCTGCCATTCATTGACTCCTCCCCGCCTGGTTGTCCCAAAATGCATCACCTCATATTTATCAGGGTTACATTCTATCTGCCGTTCATCTGTCCGTCTGACCATTCCTTCTGCATCTGCCTGTAACTTAAGGCCTTCTTCCTCACTGTTAACCACCCAGCCAATCTTTATGTCAAAAATACACTTATTTATCACACCTCCCCCACTCTCCACCTAGCCCCCTCCACATTCACATTTTTTTATGAATAAAACAAACAATAAGTGACACAGCACTGATCCCTGTGGTACACCAGGGGACACTGGTCTCCAGTCACACAAACAGCCTCTCTCACCACCCTCTGCCTCCTGCCACTAAGACAATTTTCGTTGTAACTTGTCAAGTTTTTCTTCATATTGTGAGATTTTACTTTATTTTTCAGTTTCCCAGGTGGAAATTTGTCAAATGCCTTCCTAAAAAAAACAATCCACCTCCTCAAACTGATTCTATCAAACCCATTGGCTGTGACTTCCTTCTGATAAAGTCATGATGATTATCCCTGATCACACCTTGCGACTCTGATTGGAGTTCGATTTTCTCCTTCCCTATTTTCTCCATTACAGTGATCTAATACTCGCTCGTCTATAGTTCCCTGGTCTATCTCTCCCACCCTTACTGTGAAGTGGAATCGTATTAGCAGTTCTCCAATTCTCTGGCACCTCCCCGATGGTCAGATTCTAATCAAAATATTCAGTCGGGGCTTTCCTCCCTTGATCCCAACAGCCGCCTGTGACACAACTCATTCAGACATGGAGATTGGTCCAAATTTATACAGAACAAAACCTCAATTCCCTGCTCGTATTTTACATCAATCTGTTCAAGAGTTTCCCCGTCCATCTTGTTGAATTCTGAACCTGTCTCCTCCTTCTCCCAAGTAAAATAGATGTGAAGGTCTCATATAACAATCCATCAATGTTCTCCAGCTTGACACACACATTGTCCCTTTGGTTTCTAATACACACTAACTGTTTACTGATTATTCTGTTTACTTGTCCGTGTAGAATATCGTGGGATTCTTCCTGATCTCGCCTCTTTGTATTTCTCCATGTCCCTCTGTTCTTCAGTCCCCTTTATGTTTTTACGTTTCACTGCAATGAGCTCTCATGTTTTTAAACATGAGATGATAGGCTGAGTTTCCAAATCAGACAATCTTGTCGTTTTAGGGATTAATCTTGATAATACCTTTTGCAGTTCCTCTGTACTCAGTATATTCTTTCTTAGATTGGGACTCCCAATGATACACAATACTCTAAATTTAGTCTCATGAAGACTCGATGCAACTGGTGCACGACATCCTCTATATTCAAATTGCATTCACATGAACGTAAACCTAATTTTTACTTTCCCATTTGCATATGTTCTTCCCAATACCTCTCGCTTTAACTTTTCTTATGAGCTTACTGTGTGAGTTTTTTTGAAAAAAAAACTCATGAATATCCGATTATATGGTATACATTGGTTTTTCATTGCCTATGTCGACAAGAATCATCTTCAAACCATTCTAAAAAGAATGTTTGCCACTTCTGGTTTTCCTTTCATCGATTCATGATCATACTCCCCAGTTATGGTATTACCTTCTGAATATCTAGTAGCATGTTCTTTGTAATCGAGTCCAACAGACACCTGACTGCGGATGACAAGATAACTGCTCTGTAGTTCACCATTCTCCAAATTCCTCCTTTCTTAAACTGTTGGGTAATATTTTATAACCTTATCTAAATTGGCTAAATGCCTTTCTGGAATAAGTTCGAAAATAAAGTGAAAATCCGCGATGCAATCAACATGTCTATTGCTGCTTCCTCTGAAATCCTTGTATGAAGTACATCTAGGCTGTCAGATTTATAAATACTCAATCCAGCTTTCTTTTCAAAGGTGACCTCAACATTGATAAGAATGATCTTACACTTTACTTACACAAGTCCCGTGGTCACTTGGTATTTCAGGAATAATTTCTGGACATTCTTCCATGAAGATAGACGCAAATAAACTGCTTCTTTTCCCTGCGATTTCTCTATTCTCTGCAATAAATTATCCTGAACGCAGACCAACTATTCCACATTTGACATTTTTTTCATACATTGATAAACGCTTATTATCAGTCTTCATGTTTTTCTTTCCTTTGCACGATGTTTCTCTGTTTGATTTTCTTCTCAGCTACTTGGCCATCCTTTCTGGGTCCCACATTTCTCTGAATCTTACTGCAACATTTGGCATTTTTCTAAGCTGCCTCCTTTCATCTCATAGGTAAATGAAGTTGGGGTTAAAAGTGATATTCGGAGAGGAGAGTGGACCAGATTGATAGGAAGGAAGGTGGACACATAGGAACATTCAAAACGTCGGTGCTGACTTGGATGGTTGGAGCGAGATAAGGTGGGATTAGGGGAAATGGGGAAATCCACTATGATCCCCTGTGGTTGGAGGGTCCCAAGGCAGAAGAGGAGGCTTTCTTCCTCCAGGCTTCTGGTGACTCGGGTTTGGTGATGGATCAGGCCTAGGCCCCTCCTGTCCTAGGAAGAGTGGGAAGGGGAGTTAAAGTGCTCAGCCACAAGGCAATGGTGTTGCTTAATGTGGCTGTCCCAGAGATGTTCTCTGAAATGATATACAAGTTGACCTCCTGCCTCGACAATATAGAGAAGACCACATTTGGTTTAATGGTTGCAGTAGATGACGTGTTATGTCTCCATTCATCACCTATCACTTTCAACTCCACCTTCATCTACCTATCGCATTCCCAGCTAACCTCCCCACTTCGCACCCCCTTCTCGTTTATCTCTCAGCCCCCTTGGTCTATAAGCTTCGTTCCTGATGAAGGGCTTAAGCCCGAAACATCGATTTATCTGCTCTTAGTATGCTGCCTGACTGTGCTTTTCCAGCACCAAACTCTTCGATTCTGATCTCAAGCATCTGTCGTCCCCACGTCCTCCTCACACTTTCATGGCTTGCATGACTCAGATTTCTAACGGTTACTTCAAATAAAACAAAAACTGTCGTGTACTCAAACAGCACAAAAGAAAATCAATACATTGTGGTCACTGTTCCCAAAATATCCTTTCCAGCAAAAAATTCAATTAGCTCTTCTGATCACTCACCACCAATTCCTAAATAACCTGATCTCGAGCTCAGTGCTCGACAAAATGTTAATGTAAACCATCTCACACGTGGTCATGAAATCCATTTTTTTCCCAGCATTAGCATTCAATTGGTTCATCACAGTTTAGATATAATTTAAACATATATTATTACTGCAGTACCCACAAATGTGTATATCTCATTTCCTGTTTTATAACATGTCCTGCATTTGTATTGCAGCTTTCACTTTGAAATGTAACTCCCCTCAATGTTTGCTTCTCCTTGCTGTTTTTACGCTCCACCTTACTAGATTCTGTGCAATCTGAGCGACGTGGGCTCTCAGGAGATTAATGGTAGAGATCATCTCGCCACATCATTTATGATCTTCTCAAACTTTAATTTCTCCAGATCTCCCGTTATGCTGATGGAGTAGAGAAGTATAATGATCTTCCAACAATGCTCTATATTCCCCCAGAGAGCTGAGACTGTTCTAACCTGGGTGGGAACATTACAGCAGGCCGGTAAAATGTTGCTGCTGCTGTACAGGGTCTTAGTGAGATCACATCTGGAGTCGTGTGTACAAATTTAATCTCTTCACTGAAGAAAGGGTGTTGTTTTATTGGAAGCAGCTCAGAGATGGTTCGGTCAACTGATTCCTGCAATGAACGTGCTAGCTTATAACGAAAGGATGCTCAGGTTGACCCAATAGCCATTGGAGTTTACAAAAATTAAGGATGATATTATTTCAACATAGATGACAAAAGGAGTTAACAAGTGAAGTGAATCACACAGATAGTGGAGGAATCCATCCCGTTCTCCAGCCTGTTACACAGGAACAACAGGAGGATATTCAGGTCTTCGACCCTGTTACACCAAAACAGGACGAAGCTATTCAGCCCCTGGACCCTGGTATACATTTACAGAAGGAGGCCAGTCAGCCATTCAAGCTTATAACAGTAGGACATGCTGCGCCAGTATCCAGTTAAACAGCAACAGGATCAGTCAATTCAGCGTCCTCAAGTCTGTAACATAGGAACTGGAAGAGGTAACACAGTGACTGGAGATTGTTACACTGGGATAACAGGAGGCCATTCAGACCCATCGAACATATTGCATGGGAATTGGATAAGGATAAAAGAAAAACTATCTGAGACTTCTTTCTTGAACAAGGAAGAGGTAATTTAGACACGTGTCTGTTGTATGGAATCAAGAGAAGAACAATCAATTCCTCGGTCCCATCTCCGGGATACATGAGGAGACCGTTCAGTATTACCATCTGTTATGGAGAAATATGAAAAGACCCGTCAGCTCCTCAAAATGTTAGACAGCAACAGGAAGATTCCATAATCTCCCAATCCTCTAAAACATCAACAGGAGGTGGTCATTCTGGCCTTGGAAATGACAAATGGGATCACCAGAAAGATGTTAGCCCATCGAGTTTGTACGCCAGCAGGATGATGAGTCCATTCAGCCAAACATGGCTCTTACACAGCAATTGGAGCAGATCTCTTAAAAACGTGTGCCCATTAAATAGAAATCAAAGAAAACGTGGAAGTTTTCGAAAGGGAAGAACTTATAATAATGGTATACATTAGGGACTAAAGTGTAACAATAAACTATTGTAATTTAAGGCTAATTGTTAGAGTACATTGTGCAGGACATTTGCAAAGTTAAATCACAATCCGTCAGAGTCCACATGGTTTTACAAAGGACAAGTCAAGTTTGAATTGTTTGCTTGAGTGATTTGAATATGTCACAAACAAGGTTGACAGTGGGAATCCGCGAGATGCAACATATCTGGTCTTCCTGAAGGCATCGGATATGTCTCTTCTCCAAAGAGCAAGTGGTAAGATCAGACAACATGGGTTTAGGAGTAATTTATTAACTTGGATGGAGGATTGGTTAACCAACAAAATGCAGTCAGATGGAATAAATGTGCCATTTTCTTTTGGCAAATGCAATTTGTGGGGTGCCATTGATTTCAGTACTCATGCCTCAACCATTACTGTACTCGGTTGATGGGATACAAAATACGATGCCACCTTTTCAAATGACACTAACATCGGTGGAAAATTACTTCGGAATGATGATGCAAGAGATTTTAAAACTGTATGGATAGGTTGGGTGAATGGGCCAACATTTGGCAAGGAAAGTTAAAGTGAATAAATTATGGTTTATTCAAGTTGGCCAGTACAATAGAAAGACACTCATTATCTAAATGGAGAGAAAGTTCAAAGCACATAGGTGCAGAGAGATGTGGGTGCCTGCTTGCATATCACAGAAAACCTGCATGCAGGTACTGCAAGTAATGAGAAATGCAAGCATAGTTTCAGTTTTTATTTATAAAAGGATAGAGTAGAAAGGTAGGGAGTGTTGGTGCAGCTATGCAAGGCATTAGTGAGTCTGCAACTGGAGTACTGTTTGGGTATCCTGCAGAATGAGGTATTTCCATTGGAGGCAATTCAGAAGAGCTTCATTAGATTGATTCCATGTTTGAAGTGTTTGTCTAATGAAAAGAAATTGAACAGGTTAGGCCTATACTCTCGAGTTTATAGAATGAAAGGAGATCTCATTGAGGTCTGTAAAATGCTAAAAGTAATTGAATGTGTAGGTGTGGAGTGGATTTTTTTCATGTGGCTCAATCTACACGTTGTAGGATAGAGAGATGGCAGGAAATTGGAACAGAGGCCGTGTTGACATCATTGAGGGGTTGGATTTCTCAAAGATGCTCCTTGTTCTTATTCAACCCTTTCTGTGTTGCACAGAAATGGGGTAGGACTGGGTATCATACAGGAAGCACGCACTCAGGATAAATCATTCTCAATCAGTTCTCGGGAACGTAACCAGTGGGGTCACACGTGACCAGCGCTGGGTTCTCAACTATTTACAATCTATATTAATGATCAGGAGGACGGAACAGGTATACAGATGCTGAGTTTGGTGACGTCGCTTTGGTAAGCAAAATATTAAATTATCAAGAGCGGGTGAAGAGTCTGCAAATAGATTCAGAGTGGTAAAGACAATAGTTAATAGTTTGGCAGGTGGAATTTAGCAAGATATAACCTGTCATTTAATTTACAGGAATAGTGGAATGAAATAGGTTTCTGAAATGGAGAGGGATTACAGGACTTAATGATATTGTGTACTGGGGGGTTCACTCAGATCCTTTCAGACATGAGAGGTTTTGCTCCATCCCTGTCTTCCTTCATCCGAGTCTCAACAAAGTGTCAAAACTTAGGTTGTCTTGCCATGTCACCTGTGTAGTTTCAAATTGGATGGCAGCAATAATAAGGTCCATCGAAACAGGCTGGTATTTTTCTCCCTAAACTTCTCGAAAAACTTTAACGGGTCACAATCAGTTAGAAAAGATTTGTGTCATGTATGTTATTGGCAATGTAAATCTGAAATGTTGTAACGCCAACACCAAGCTCAAGGCGTCCTTCCCCATTGTGGAATAAATCTGTTGATGTTTCCACTGGACACTCCAACCACACGTTACATAATGGAGCACTTCTCATCTTTCCAATACTCATTTTGAATGACATAGCTCCTCATGTCTCAGCCTAAAAGAATTACATGCTTCTGTACCTCTTAATGCTGTAACCTCTTTATCTGCTACTCCTGGCTTATACCAGTAAACCTTAAGAAGACCTCGCACATTCTTCTCCATCTCTCACAGAAACCAAACTTTGATTTCTGAACTCAATCATCGTCATCAGACATTTCAACTTCTAATCTTGCCGTTTTAACTCTCTGCTCTTCCACACGAGTTCTCACGACTGCAGGAAGTGAATTGTTGAACATCTCCAAAATAAGAATCTCTCTAAGGGTGTCATAGCTTTGCTCTGTTTTTAATACCCTTACCCACCTTTCAAAATTATTTTGTTTGATCCTTTCAAACTCAATGCGCATTTAACCAGGGACCCTATTTTAGATTCCTGTAACGCTGTCTGTCAGCTTCTGGCACAAGTTCATATGCACTTTCAGATGGTATACTAGCCACTCCATACTGGCCAGATACCTCCTCCGATAGGGATGCAAATACCTATCAGCTTTGTTTGGATCAACTAAATCTATATGGTCACTGGTGTCTGCATTTGCTTAGCCACTTTCTCAAACGAAATTCAAAAGGCTTCCCCAACCTTCTCATCAAATTTAGAGAATACCTGGATGCATTTAAACAGAACCCCATCAGGCCATTGTTTACAATAGGGTTGCTCAACCTCACTATCCTCCTCATCCCGCCGACCATCTATTTTCATCTCCGCCTTCTATGTCAACTTTCCTCTCTAATAGCTAACTTTTTAAGTTGAAACTCTCTGCTTTTCCTCTGTCCATTTCTCTCTTTCTTCTTCATTTCACTTTCTTTTATTTTCACTTTTCATCATATTTCAAACTTTTTCAATTCCTTCTCATGTTCAAGGTGCCTCATTTGAAATTGAATTCCAGCCATCTCCAAAGAGTCGGATGGCAGTTCCACCAAATGTAATTGCCGATCTATAGCTGTAATTATCTCTCATTTTCTCACAGACAATCGCAACCCCAACTCCAGCTTGTCTGTCAATTCCTACGGCTTTGCCTTCATTACCTTTTGTAAAACTCCCAACCAAGAGCTCTTGGTGACTGAATCTTTATACACAAAATACCAACCAAATTCAACATCGGGAACAAAAAAGACACTATCAACTACCATACGCGACCTTTGAACACAATAGTCTTCTGATGCACACTCTCCAGTGTCTGCATGAGCTTATTCTGGATGCTTTGGTTTCCTCCCACAATGCAAAGATGTGCATGTCAGGTGTATTGGCCATGATAACTTGTTCATAGTTTTCAGTGCGGGTTAGTTGCGTTAGTCGGGGTAAATGTATAACAATAGGGTAGACGAATGGGTCTGGATAGGTTACTCCTCGTAAGTCGGTGTGGACATGTTGGGTCGAATGGCTTGTTTGCAACTTCTAAACCCAATTTGGTATTATCGATTTAGAATCAGACAAGAGACCCCAGTTTGCTATAGACCAACCAGACCTCCTCAAACTATATTAAGACTGTAGCTTGGATGCCAACCTTTCCTTATTTTAAAGGTAGATGTGAGTTGGGAGTTCCAGATGTGATGCTACTAGTCAAACCACTCATCATTAAGCGAAACACAATATAATTAAACACTCTCATGAAAATCCAGACAAAATGAAGATGAATTTAGAATAACTTAACTACTGGAAATCTTAAACGAATAATGGATACAGAATCTTCTACAAATGAACTGTTCCAATATACCAACATCCCATAAACACACCCCTTGGCAAAAAGGAACATTCAGACATGCTTTCTTGCATACAGTTCTCCAATGCAGGAGGAAACAGCATCAAGTGACGATCAAGTGACCAGCTCGGGATAATTTACTAAAACGTACAACCTGGGACCCCAAGCACCTGGTGATTGTTATAGCTACAATAAAAAGAAACCTAGAAAGCCTGGTCTGTGCCAGCTGGCCATTGTTACTACTATTCATTTTTAAAAAAAACCCTAAGCGCCCTGTAATTTATTCACTTGAACCGTTTTCAGTAGGCAGCTTGGCCTTTAAGACCTCTTACTAAAAAAAAGATAAAATAACCTTTTATTAAAAAAGTGACAGCATTATCGGGCAATTTAGATGCCTGGTCCTCTACTCAGTGGGCTTCCCCGTGTTACTGATCGCAAGGTCACCAGAGAGGGACAGCCACAGGTACAGACCAAGTTACAAGGATGTTTCTCATAACTTCTGAAACACGCCTGTCCATGGACCATCATATGGGACATACCAAGGAGTGAACAACAGCTTATCACACCCCATTTCATTATTTCTGAGCTACACAATGCCAGCACTCGATACACAAGGGAGTCAAAACCCAAGGCCAGGGAAAGATACAAAGGGACAGAGAGATTCACATTAAAGACAGAAACATACAGTTAATAAAGTGAAAAGATGTTGTGGAAATATATGGAAAAAGTCAGGGCAGTGGGACTAACTGGAGAAGTGAGATCTTCGTGAGTAAAATAACAAGAATGGGAACATTCAATAAAGTCATTGCCAGATGAGCTGAATTGGTTTGTTACATCAAATTCTGAATCTGCTTCACAGAACACCACAAACAACATAAACTGGGACAAGATGACACAGCATGGAGAGCTGTGCAGATCATGCTCTTGTGTTGCTCAGTAAACTGCACTATCTGACCAGTATGAGAGTATTGCAAACTTTACTATTATATGCGAACTATATTCGCACCAGATTACTGCCTACAATGAGAATATTTGCTCTCTCCGCTTGTGTGTGTGTGTTCACCAGAGAGAGAGAGAGAGAGAGAGAGAGAGGGAGAGAGAGAGAGAGAGAGCGTGTGTTTGCGCGTGATTGACGTGGTTAAATGAGAAACTCATTGTTTGAGAAGGAACGCACATGAAGAAAACAATTTTAAATACGAACAACTGGCAGGCTTTTTGTTAATCAACAGAGAGAACGAGGGAAGTTTCATGGACAGATACGGTAAGGTGTTTGAGAATGTCAAAATAAAGGCATTGCCAGACACAACAGCAATATACGTCAGCGTGCATGAATGACAGATGGGTGTGAGTTTGGTGTGAGTTTGAATCAGATTTGTTTGGACAGGTTTGAAACCGGGAGCGTCAGCAGCAGATTCTTGCCTTCATTAAGACAGTATTTCATAGCTCAAGATTCAAACAGCAGATGGAATAAACCCGTGAGACATATTCCGGAGTGGTGAGTATTTCAAGTTAGAAATGGTCAAGGAATGGTGTCAAGAATCATCTCATAGTCAAAGATATCTCCCACATTTGTGATGTGTCTGCTTCTGCTGCAGATATTGGCCAGGGATGGGATGGAAACAGTAGAGGAAGTGCAGTTTGTAACCAGAACAGTAGACAGTGACCTCCCTGCTCTTAAAAGCAAAGGCAATGATATAATGAATTGTGGTTCTCCCCTGAAACAGAATATGTCAACATAGAGACCCGGAGTAACACTGCCAGAGCAGAGAGTGAGACAGTAATTGAACACGTTCATTGATGTCAGTTAGTAGTGGTCCGTAAAGTGAATATCTGGATTGAGAGATTCCACAGGAACAATAATAGTGGCAAGAAGTGTAGACTCTATGAAATAACAATAATACAGTCATAACTGGTTTATAGAAAACAAAATCTGGACAGTGACACTCACCAGGAACACCACCGATAGCTAGGAAGGGATAATAAAAGTATTGAACAATGAGAAGAGCGTAATAGATCTGCGATGATAAGGACAATCAAATGCAGAAAGATACCAAACATAATATGAGAAGCTCCATCTAATGTTGAAATATTCCTGTCTAATGTTCTCAGATTCTAATCCATTGTTGTAACATTCCTGTCTAATGTTCCAAGTTTCTGATCCATTGTTGGAACATTCCAGTCTCATGTTCTCAGAGTCTGATTTCTCCTCCCCCTCTCTCTGGATCTGCTGATCCCCAGCAGTGCTGTTGGTGTTGGTCCCGCTCATGTTGTGGGTTGACATATTGAACGGAGGCCATTTATCATTAAAAGATGGAAACTCTCCACTGGGATAATTAGAATCCATGGAGGTTGGCATTAATCACGGGCACTGAACAAACAGGCTCAGTTAACCAGTTCCATGCATCAATTTTCATTTATTGGTTTTCGATGGAATCGTTGAGGTTTGCTGAGGGATGGACCATAATTCTTTCAATCTTTCAAATCTTTTTTTCCTTGTATATGAGAATATTAATAGAATACTGCAGCAGTCTATATATGTTCCACTCTTTTATGAAAGGAGACAGTTATAAAAAAAAAGATAGGCTGTATAAAAAAAAGTCGGGCGGGCAAGTTTCTAGATACCTGAACACAAAGTACAGTACTTATTGGCCAGTGTGAGGCTACTCCTGGTTTTAATGCCCTGTTGTCAAATCCTTTCATAACCTTGAGACAGAGCGTTGAGACTGCTGCTCAGGAAACTGGCCAAAACAATTCTATGGGCCTCTTATAGAGGAATAAGAGAAAGCCATTCAGCCCTTATTAGCCTGTTGCTACTTGAAAAAGGTGGAAAACTGGAATATTGGCACATTTTGTCAGCAGAATCATTCAAAACAAAAAGATGTGTCGCTACAGATGTATGAAATGTTACTGAGAGGGCACCTGGAGTACATTGTGTTCTCTGTGTTTCTGTAACTGAGATCTGTTGAAATTCCATTAGATACAGTTTAACGGCTGCTCGTGATCCAAGGGTTGCTGTGTCTCGGATCTGTTACACAGGGACAAGAGGAGGCCATGCAGCCTCTCGAGTGTGTTATAGAAGAACTGGAGGAGGCCATTAAGCCTCTTGAGTGTATTACAGAAGGACAGGAGGAACCTATTCAGACTTTAAATCCCGTTATATAGGGGCATGAAGTGTTTATTAACTTCCAAGTCTGTTACGCATAAATATTAGTTTTAAATTAGTTATGGAATAGGAAATACCTGATCTGAAAATGCGTTGCTGGAAAAGCGCAGCAGGTCAGGCCGCATCCAAGGAGCAGGAGAATCGACGTTTCGGGCACGAGCCCTTCTTCAGGAATCATGCCCGAAACGTCGATTCTCCTGCTTCTTGGAACTGCCTGATCTGCTGCGCTTTTCCAGCAACACATTTTCAGCTCTGATCTCCAGCATCTGCAGTCCTCACTTTCTCCAGGAAATACCTAATTTCAACATTAAAGTTCTAACTTCGAATGAGGCCAATTTTGAAAGTGTTAGGCGAGCACTGTGAAAGGCTGATTAGGATACACTTTTCACAGCTAAAGGGACGGTTGGAAAATGCAAGGCTATCAAAACGTAGTTTCAGAGAGTCCAGAGCCAATGTGTTCCTATTAGTGAGATGGGCAAGGCTGGTGGGTGCAGGGATTGCTGGATGGCTCGATATATTGATGCTCTGGTCAAGGTAAGGAAGGAGGCATATGTCAGGTAAACAAGAGCTGAGATCAAGTGAATCTCGAGAGGAGTATAAGGGCAGTACGTGTATAGTCAACGGAGAAATCGGCAAGAAAAATGTGGACATGAGTTGGCTTTATAAAGAGTCTTAATGAGGCATTGAAGAAATTCTACAAATCCTTTAATGGCAAAAGATTAACTAGGGAGAGAATTGGACCCCTTAAAGATCAGTAAGGCTACCTACGTATGGAACCACAGCAGATTGGAGGGATACTAAACAAGTATTTGTCCTCAGTATTTAATGTGGAGGAGGTTACAAGACCGAGAGAATGACGAAATATACAGTGATTCCTTGAAAAGTGCCTATATTACAAGGAAGTGTTGGACATTTTAAAACACATAAAGGTGAACAAATCCCTGGGACCTAATCAGTTTGAGATTGCTCAGCATTTTGCTGATATATTTGTATATTGATTTCCACAGGTGATGTGACAAAAGACTGGAGGGCTGCTAACATAGTGTCATTATTTAAGAAAGTAAGGAAAAAAAAACAGGTAACTATAGACCCGTGAGCCTGACGTCAATGGTGACTAAATAGTTGGAGGGGTTTTCGAGGAAAAGGATCGATATGCATTTAGAAAGACAAGGACTGCAGAGGGCTTTGTACATTGAAGATCACGTCTCACTGACTCGGTGGATTTTTTGAGGAAGTGATGAAGATGATTGATGAAGACAGGACAGTGGATATTGTTTTTATGGAATTCAGTAAGAAAACCTAAATGTTCTACATGGTAGACTGGTTAGCAAGCTCAGACTGCCTGGTATCCAGGGAGAGCTCGCCATTTAGATCAAACATTTTCTTGAATATTGGAGACAGGGCGTGACAGTGGACATTTGTTCATTAAACTTAGAGACCTGTGACCAGTGGCGTGCTGCAAAGATCAATAGTGGGTCCACTGCCTTTTTTCACGAATACAAATCATTTGCATTTGGGTATATGAAGTATAGTTAATAAGTTTGTAGATAATTCCAAATTTGCTAGTGTAGTCGACAGTGAAGAATGATCTCTCAGACTACAATGGGACGTTCTTAGGTGAACCTAGGAGTGGCAGATGGAGTTTATTTGAGATAAATGTGAGGTGTTGCATTTTGGCAAGACAAATTAAGGCAAGACGTATAGGTAGCTAATCAAAGCTGCTAATCGAGGAGACCTCCTTAGAAATGATCGAATCCCTACAGTGAGGAAACAACCTATTCGGCCCATGGAGGCCACATCGACACTCTAAACAGTATCCCACTGGACAAACCCTACCCTATCCCTCTGAGCCTGCAATTTCCATGACTAATTCACCACGCCTACACGTCCCTGGGTACTTTACGCAATTTAGCATGGCCAATCTACCCTTATCTGTATATCTTTATACTGTCGGAGGAAAACATAACATCCAGAGGAAACTCATGCACACACGGGGAGAATGTGCAAACTCCACACAGGCAGTCATTCAAGGATGGAATTAAACCCAGATCACTGTGATCTGAAGCAGCAATGCTAGTCACTGAGCTACTGTGTCACCTTGTGGTGCAAGTTCTCAGTTCCTTGAAAGTGCCATCACAGGTAAACACCGCAGTGAAAAAGGCACTTGGTGATCTTCCCTTTATTGGTCCGTGCTTTGAGTCTAAACATTTTTCGACATGTTGCATCTGTACAGGACATTGGTTTGGCCACTTTTGTAACATTGCCTTTAATTCTGGTCACCCTGTTGTCGGAAAGATGTTGTCAAACTTGAAAAGGTACAGAAGAGATTTAAAAGAATGTTGCAGGTGTTGGAGCGTTTGAGCTACAGGGAGAGTTTGAATAGGCTGGGGCTATTTTCAAGTGTTGAGGCTGGGGGGGGGGGGAACCTTAAAGAGGTTTATAAAATCATGAGGGAACTAGATAAGGTAAACAGTCAATGTCTTTTCCCAGGATATGCGAGTTCAAAATTAGAAGACAAAGGTTTAAGGTGAGAGGGGAAAGATTTAAATAGGGACATGCGGGACAATATTTTCACACAGAGACTGCTGCGTGTATGGATTGAACAGCCAAAAGAAGTGTTGGAGGCAGGTACAGTTACACCATTTAAAAGGCATTTGGATGGATACATGCATGGGAGGTATTTAGAGGGAGATGGGCCAAGTGCTGGCAAGGGGGACGAGATTTATTTAGGATATTTGGTTGGCATGGACGACCGGACTGAAGGATCTTTTTCTGTGCTGTACATCTCTGAGACTCTATTGCATCTTAAGTGTATAACACAGGAACAGTAGGAGGTTATTCAGCTTCTGAATTCTGTCGGTCAGCTTGTTTGCTCAATTCCAGAGAGTAAAATAAAAACAATACATCATTCAGATTTTGATGGTGATTTACAGAAGCAGGTGAATGGTTTTTAGTCAAGAGAAGCTGTAAGGAATGTGAGGATGCCACTCAGTCTCTCAATTCCATTCCACAGGAGCAGCAGGTGAGCACAGAGCGATTGGAGCCTGTTACACAGGAACAGAAGGAGGACGTCTATTTTCAGAGACTTGGCATCAGGAGGCAGTCATTCAACTGCTCGAGACTGGGACAGAGGAATAGGAGGCAGTCATTCACCCGCTCGAGACTGGGACACAGGAACAGGAGGCAGTCACTCAACTGTTCGAGAGTGGGACACTGGAACCGGATGCAGTCATTCAATTGCTAAAAACTGGGACAAAGGGAAAATTGGAGGCTCGTGACGCCCCAGCATCCTGTTACGCAGGAACAGGAGGCGGTGCCTCACTCCACACTAGTTTGGGACACTGGGAGAGAAGGGGAGTTTGCTTGGAACAAACAGAAATACAGGAATAATTTGCATTAGTGGTCCATTCAATCCTGCCCTACTATTCACGAAGACCACAGCTGACCTGATGGTGATTCCCTCATTCTATTTTACGGAGACTGCCAACTCTCCAGCCTCTGCTCCATTTGTTTGTCATGTTGCACAGCCAGATGCTTTACCACCAGTCACTATCACTCATCCAGAGGGTCGGGTCTAAGGATGAGTCAGGATTTGAAGCGTCCAATCACAAGAATGAAGACACAAAATAAAGGTATTGTCAGATGTTTAGTGCTCTCACATTCGCAATCAAACTCACATAACCAGCCCATCCATAATACATTCAGGATGGCGCACTGTGCAGATATGGCTAGCGTACTGCTGAATGCAACCCTGCAATATCCAGAATGGAACTCTGTGCAGCCCACACCAATACTTGATCTATAATCCTGGGACAAATGTTCCGCGTGGGGAGCTGTGCAGACCACACTGGTTCACTCATATATAAACACAGGCTGTTCCATTTTTCGGTAACATTGTGATAGATCACTGCCCAGTGTGGAGAAACTTGCAGCCCATGCTGGAAGTGACAGGATGTGCAGCTCCCATTCAGTTACAGCTCCATATCTCGAAAATACCTTGACAAGTATTGCTGCAGATGTGAAAATCATTGCAAAGGGAGAGATGTAAATGGAAACAGTTGAAATACCAATAATTCTGATTAAGGCAAGTATCACACAAGTATTTAAAGATGAAATAACTGAGATAATATCCAATGACGTTTTGTGAATGGTACGAGGAAGTAAGAGGAGGATGGTGATGTTATAGTGGTTGCACTATAAGCCTCCAAATTATCAGTAGAAAGTAGAGGAAGAAATATGCAGGGAAACTGGTGAGAGTAGCAGGAGCAATAGGATTGTCATAATAGGTGATTTAAATTTTCCTAACATATACTGGGACATCCAGATGGTGAAAAACTTCGATGGAGCGGAAGTTTGTTCAGGAAAGTTTCCCAAGCAGTATATAAAGGGTCCTACTCGGGAAGGGACAAGCTCGACCTACTGTTGGGAAATAGGGATGGATAGGTGACGGTGGTAAAGTTGGGGGGTGGAGTGTTCTGGGAAAACTAACTCGCGTTGTATTAATTTTAAAATAGTTATGGGAGGGACAGAATTGATCCACAGATTAAAGTTCTAAATTGTGGTGAGGCATAATTTGCTGGAATTAGACAGGGATTGCAGGGGCTAATTGGAGTAGTTTGTTTTCAGGTAAAAGGATGTTGGGCACAAGGGAGGGCTGTAAAAGTGAGATAGCTCGAGTTCAAGGTTTACATGTTCATGTGAGGCTGAAGGGAAAGTGAGGCTGAAAGAGAAAACTCTGGATGACAAGAGATATTGCGGCTCTGGCCAGCAAAACTGAGGCGTGGCTCAGGTACACGCAGCTGGAATCAAGGAAATCCCTGGAGGTACACAGGGGATACCGGAGTTTAATGTAGAAGGAAATCAGGAAGGTGAAAAGGGAGTATGATATAGCATTGACTGCGAAGATAAGGGTGAATCCAAATCACTATAGTTAAGAAAAAGAACAACTAGCGACAAAATAGGACGCCTTAAAACCAAAATGGGCATGCATGTGTAAAACATTAAGAGATGGGTAAGGTCCTCAATTTCCCCTCTGTGTTTATCATGAAGAAAAACATGAAGACCTGTGAACTTTGGGAGGTTAGTTGTGATGTCCTGGTACAGTCCATATCACAGTAGAGGTACTGTTGGACATATTAGAATGCACAAAGTCAGATAAATCTCTTGGTCATGACTAGATATATCCAAGGGCACTGCAAGAGGCGAGGGAAGACGGTTCAGGGGCCAAGCTCGTGCAAGTCGGGGCTGTAGCAAATGCAATGCCTTTCTTCAAGAAGGGCTGCAAATAAATGCTTGGGAAATATAGACCAGTAAGCTTCACATCTGTTTTCGGTAAACCACTTGCGAAGGTTCGGGGATATAAGTTATGCATGCATTTGGAAAGACAGAGTTTGACTTGAAGCAGTCAGCAAAGCTTTGTGCGTGGTAGATCATGCCTTACAAATGTTATTAGAGTTTTTTGAGGAAGTGACCAGGAATGTTGACGAGGGCAGGGCGGTGGACATAATCCATATGGATTTCAGTAAGACCGTTGGTAAGATTCCACATGGAAGACCGCTCTAGAAGGTGAGATTGCATGGACTCCAAGGTAAACTGGCAATTTGGCGACACAAGTGGTCTGACATTATGAAGCAAATGGCTATGGTGGAGGTATGCTTGTCGAACTGGAAGCCTGTGACTAGTGGAGTGCCTCAGGGGTCGGTACTGTCCCCATTGCTGTTTGTTATCTATATCAATGATCTGGGTTAGAGTGCACAATGCAAGGTTAGTAAGTTTGCAGATGACAACGTTAACAGTGAGGAATGTTATCAGAAATTGCAGCAGTACCTTGATCAGCTGGGTAAGTGGGCTGAGAAATAACAAATAGAGTTTAATATCGATAAGATTGACGTCTTGCATTTTGGAAAGTCAAATCCAGGTGGGAGTTTAATGGTGAATGGGAGGTCCTTAAGGAGTGTAGTGGAAGAGAAGGATGTTGGAAGTCAGGTGCGCGGTTGTCTGAATTGGAGTCACAGATAGACAGGAAAATGAAGAAGGCTGTTGGCACACTGGCCTACATCAGGGCATTTAGTATAGAAGTATACATGATTTACCAAGCACAGAAATATATCTACTATTCCTAATCAGTAGTTGCTTTTCAAAATACATGTACATCCTGTACATCAGGATTGCCCAGCACCGACGTCAGGCTCAGTGGTCCAAATTTCCCTGGCTTGTACTTACCAACCTTCTTCAATAATGGCAACATGTTAGCCAGTCTACCAGCACATCACATGCAAATCCTTCAGCAAAAGGCCCAGCAATCACTATCGACGCTTCCCACGGAGATCTAGGGTTCAGCTGCACAGGTCCTGGGGATTTATCAACTCTTATGCATTTCATGACCTTCAGCACTTCCTCCTCTGCAATATGGACATTTTCCAACAGGTCACCATCTATATCCGAGCATTCGTTTTCTTCCAAGACCTTTTCAACAGTAAGCACTGATGCAAAATACTCGTTTATTATTCCCTTCCATCTCCTGTGGATCCAAACAAAGTCCACCTTGCTGATCATTAACCGGCCCTGTTCTCTCCCTACTTACATTTTAAACCTTTATGTACTTATAAATAAAATCTCTTTGGATACTCCTTAATTTTATTTACCAAAGCTATCGCATGTCCACTTTTTGCCATCCTTATTTTCCTCTTTAAAATGCTACTATTGCCTTTGTTATCTTCTAAGGGTTCAATTGATCTATCCTGTCTATACCTGACATTAACTTTCTTCTTTTTATTAAGCAAACCTGAATTTCTTTCTTCATCGAGTATTCCATACACCAATCCGCCTTTCCTGGCACTATTGCAGCAATATGCAATCTCTGCATCCTTGTTATTTTGTTTTTGCATTTTCCCAGTGTTCAGTCCTCCCTTTAACTGTGCATATCGGCCCCCAATCAGCTTTTGAAAGCTCTTGCCTAATACCGTAAAATTGTCCTTTTTCCACTTTAGAACTGCAGCTTTTATATCCGATCTATCTTTTTCCATCACTACTCCAAAACCCATAGAATTATGGTCGCTGGCCCCAATGTGTACCCCCACTGACACCTCAGTAAGCTGCTCTGCCTGATTTCCCAATTATAGGTCAGGTTTTGCCCCTCCACTAGTCCGTGCATCCATATACTGAAAGTTCTTTGATATGATTAACAAATTCCTCTCACACTAAACCCTTAACGCTACAGCCGACACAGCCTATGTTTGGAAAGTTAATGTACCCTATGATCGCCACTCTATTATTCTTACAAATAATGGAGATCCCCTCAGCAGTTTGGTTCTCACTTTTCTTCGACGATTAGGAGGTCTATGATACAATTTCAATAAGGAGGTCATCCCTTTCTTGTTTCTCAGTTCCAGCCAAATAACCTCCCTGGATGTCTTTTCGGGAGTATCCACACTCTGTACAGCTGTAATGCTAACCCTTATCAAAAACTCCACGCCCCTTCCTCTCTTGCCTTGATTTCTCTCCTTCCTGTAGCATTTCTATCCTGCAACATTAAATTACGTTCCCTGTCCATCGCTGAGACATTTTTCTGTAATTCTTATGATATCCCAGTCCCATGTACCTGACGATGCCCAGAGTTTATCTGGCTTTCCTGTTCGTTCCCTTGCATAAATAAATGCAATTTATTTCGTCGGTCCTATTTTGTTCCCTGCTTTATCCCTGTCTACCCTCAGTGGTTGGCTCGCTTGTTTTCTCAGACGTTTCATTCTCAGATGGATCTCTTCTTTCCACACTATCTCCTTATGTCACACCAGTGCCACCATCCGTACCAGTTCAAATCCTCCCAAGCAAGGCGAGCAAATTTCCCTAGCAGTATATTAGTCCCTTGGTCGCCGACCTGTAAGTGGCTTCTTCAGAAGTTTCATCACCATAACAGTGATTCGTTTCTCTAGTTGCGGAGACAGATCTTTCGTCATCTGTTGCTAAGTGTTGATATCTGCAAGCAGTGCCTTCGCATTTTCAATGTCGCCTGATCATATAAAAACGAGTGTCAAGCGTCCGTTGTCTGCACATAGGATAACGATCATTTTAACTTTTTGAGTCCTTCTATTAGGGTTGTTAGCAGAAGCAGTAATGCACAGACTCAAACAAATAGCTCTGCCAACCATCCAACCCAAAATTTGCGTCCACTACATTGATGAGAGCTTTGTCCTCACTAAACGAAACAAATTATCAGATCCCTTCAATACCATCGATAATACACTTATTGACATAAAATTCCCAAACGTGGAGGAAAACAACGACAAACTGCAATTCCTAAATGTCACAGTAAGCCATCGGTGAATGGGGAACCTCAAACCAGCGTCTACAGGAAAAGAACACATACAGATCGATACAGATGCAATCATCGCAACACTGACAATCGAAGCAGTATTTCAGCATTATAGCCACGAGCCACTGGACATTTTCGCATAGAGAAACTACGAAGCGCAGAGAAAAATCTCCTACACAACGATTCAAAGTGAACAGATATACAATAGATACTCATCCCGTTTACTTAGCAACAAACTCAGACAAGCAGACAAAACTCAACCAGAAACTATTGCCACTCTCCCTTACATTACAAACACCATGTAAATGATTGGCATACTATTCACACGTATTTGCGTCGTGTTGGCCCACAAATTCATCAACATACTGACAGAGTAGTGAATTTTCTTCAAATATCCAGTACAGACAACAAACAAAAGAATTGAAAAATAAGTTGTAAGAACTGTAAAAAGCACGACAATGATCAAGCAGGCAGAAAACTAATCCCCAGAGCACATGAACATCAATTAGCCACAAAAAGGTTTGACCCATAGTCACGAGCCTTCTTACATGCAGATGAGGACGGAGACCTCATTGACAGGAACAATACATCAGTCCAAGGGCAAGACAAACAGAAACAAGCACGAGAATTCGTAGAAGCCTAGCATTTCAACTGGAATTTTATGTAAAAATAACATCGATTTTCATTCCAACTGCAATCCTCTCAGAGAATAAAAGAACAGGAAATTACATCATCAACAGAGGAAATGCTTTCACCAACCCAAGGGAACCTAAGAACATCAATGCACAGTGGGACGTTACACCAACGCTTCACTGGATGATCACTGATAATGTTACCTACTGTGGTGAAAAAACACCTGAAAACAAACTTTTCACCTCAGCGAGTGATTTTACATCTTGTGCTAATTTTTTGGGTGTTTGGACAGATGAAGTTATTCTTTATTCTGCTCTCAATTGTTTGTGTTTCCTGCCACAATCTTTAATTTGAACTAAGTTGTTGGACCACTAGCACCTCCTCTGGAATATCCGCACTGCACCTGTTCAAAACAATCAGCAAATTTATATTCAGGCTACCTTTAAATGTTTTGGAGTGTTTGGCCTCCTCCATAACACAGTTAGGGCTCTGTGTGACATTTGATGTATCGTGCCGATTTGGGATTAGGGTTGTTGGACTCCAAAGCTGCAAGTGGTAGCAATGGCTCTACCAGTCGCTAAGTGTTTTTAGGGGCTGGAAGACGTGACCATAGGTGTTGTGCAAAATTTGGTTCAGGCCAAGCTGCTGGAAATCGCAGGCAAACTGTAGTTCGAGTGATCAGCATTTACGTTTACTGGAAATGCCATGGGGAATGTTTAGTGAAGGCTAAACATTATTTGAAATTGACGCATCTGGAGATAGAGGCAGAAGACATGTGATGGTCAAGAGAATTGTCACAGTTTGAATTGGTATTAAAAGCAGAGCATAGAGTAAAATAATGTGAAAGAGAAGAGACATCAATAGAGAGAAAAAGAGGGGGGAAAGTAGAGAGGGCTAAGGATGGAAGAGAGGGTGCTTGAACTAGAGAAATTGGCACTGAGACAGGAGTTCAAAATTCATTTTCTTAAGTACTGAGAACTCTGGGGAAGAGCAGAGAGTTTAAAGGTTCTGAGCTGGAATCGCTGATGATTATTAGTTGGTCCATAAATCCAGGTTCAGCTTCCAAAATCAATTTCATTCCGTGAGGGGTAGAATTGGGACAAAGAGAAATCCTCATATTGAAGGGGAAACGTAGGTGTCGGTGAAAATGATAAGAATGACTTGCCATAGGATAAAAAGTACACCATGGAAAGGGGCAGAGAGTTAGCAGCTCGGCGTTTTCATTGCAAAAAAAAATGACCATATGAAATAACAGTGGTTTTGGGCAAGGAAAAGCGGTTGAATCACAGAGGAGACGATAAAGCTGCACTTGAATGTACAACCTGGTTCAAGTATGGTTAAGGAGAAAGTGCCATCTCTTCTGATCATCATATAATTGCGATTGGAAAGTTTATTCAAATAGGCGAGGAGCAGCAGATAAAGAGTTTCCGATTTTACGGGATTCAGCATGCTCTCAAGCTGTGACATTGAAAGACGAGGAGACATGTCCCATCGAAGATCTGTTGCCCAAAAAGGTACGTGTAACGCGATTTTACGGTGAGACAAGAAGGGATCAGTTACGTAAATGAAGAAATGGAGACCATTCCAGATTCACGCAGATGATAAATAGGCTGAAGTTCATCAAATCGTAGTACCAGTGCGCTATAGAAAGGAGGTGTTGTGATTGCACAAGAACGACCACTAGTGGGGTCACTTCGGAGTGAGAAAAAGAACACACGTTTTAAATTAGAAATCATTTCTACTGATATGAACTTTGCAAGGATGAAGTGGTGATCTGCCAGGCATGTTAAGCATGTCAGGTAATTGGAAAACCGCAGACAGTAATAAAATTCACCACGTTTATATAATTTCCAAAGTGTGAAGAGCTTTCCACAAGAGGCTTAATTGATTGCATAGGGTCCCTACCTAATAGAAAAAAAATAGGAATCAGTATTTGTTAACTGTAATGAATGTGTTGACTAGATTTCCAGAGGCCATTCCAATATTACAGCTAAAATGATAGTAACGGATTTATTTATTAGATACGGGCGACTCACAGAGATAAAACCCAATCAAGGGTCACAGTTCAACTCGAAACTGTTAAAAGAAATTATGGCCTGTACAGGCATTAAACAATACAGATATACTATCTAACATTCAGATTCGTAGGAAGCCCTAGACAGGTGACGTCAGACATTAAAGACCAGACTGACGGCTCATAGTCGAGAGTGATAGATGATTGGGAAAATGGAATTCGTTTGCACTTTCCACAAACAGGGTTTCACCAAATGAATTGGCCAAATTCGTGCCATTTGAATGTGTTTTGAGCTTGTAATGAGAGAATCACTGAAACTCATTAAGGAGAAATTGACAACTCAGAAGTTACACATCACATATTTCGGACTGTAAACCAGATTTTAAAGAAGGATTAAATGCAGCGCATGCTATCTAGACAGCATTTAGACGTATCACAGCATGGAATGAAACAAGGCACAAGTAAGTAATCAACACATGAAATCAGTGCATTGAGGTGAAGTGTTACTGTTAGTTCCAGTGTGGGATGAATCTTATCCTGGCAAAAGCATTTCAATTGAAGTAAACTATTTGGTAAGGACAGCAGACAGATTGAAATCACACAAAGTGTAGAATGTGAATGAATGCAAAACGTATTTTTACATGGAAGGAAAGCCAAACAAACCTGTCTTATTGGTTACAAATAAGAGGGAATAACCAAGTTCAGAGGATTCTAAATTGTACGTTCGTCGAACGAAATTTTGCAATGAGTAAGTAGTTAAAATTGGGAAATATTATGGAGTTACCATCCAGAACAATATCGAAACGACCGAAAAGTGTTTTTATAATCACATGGGGAGCCATGTGGAAGTAGATTAGGGCGTTCGAATGTAATTACGCATGAGTTAGGTATGGGAGGTGCTCTTCAGATGAAGCAACATCCTTGGAGGCTTTACACTCCACAGGATCAAGCACAGCTAGTACAGGATCAAAACGTGCTTCAATGTATGTTCCAAGACAGCATAATGTAAGTGAGTTTCAGTGACTGGAACTCAACCATAGCAATGGAGCAACAATCCGTTGGTAATGTGAGTACTATCGCAAAGGCAATGCAGTTACAAACAATAGTGCATATCTGCTATTGTCTATTAAAGACTGTGTTCAGAAATTTAGGACAAGCAACGTACATTTCGAGATTGGACATCCGAAGACGCTATTGAAAGGTTTGTTTGTCAGAAACAGTGAAGGAAATTTTAGCTTTCGTAGCGTCAAAGGCCTGTATCACTTTAATGTCATGCCATTGGATATCAATAATTCACCAGTCACATTTCGGAAACTAATAAATAATTTCGTTGCTGGACCAACTAAATTTGTCAAATGCAGAAATGACATGGCAATTTTTATAGACACGTGGCAAATCCATTTGTAACATTTTGTAGAAATGTTTGTTCGAATTTTGAAGGGAGACGTGGTGGTAAATCTGGGAAAAAGTGAATTTTCCAAACCCAAGTCACCTAACTGCATTGCGGTATTGGACACGGACAAATGCCCCTCGGTTTGCAAAAACAAAAGGAACTGGAGACTTTTATGTCCTATCGACAAGAAAAGAAAAGCCGTACTGTTTTTCCTGGGATTTAGTGGATTATATTGAAAAAAAATCCTAAATTTTGGCAGTGTAGCTTGTCCACTCACTGAATTATTAAAGAAAGTTGAGAAAATTCAGTGGGCTGTCAGAAGGAATTTGAAAGCATTATATTTGTGTTAACCACATCCAAAGTTGTAATTACAACGAATTGTGCAAAGCCATTCAATGTGGCTATCGCTGCAACTGATGTGCTCTTGCAGGAAGACGACGAGAAGATGCATAGAACTATAGGGTATTTCTCCAGGAAGTTGAACATTCATCAGCAGAAATATTTAACAGTTGAGAAGGAGACTTTGAGCTTGTTGTTGATGTTCTAAAATTTCAACGTTTATGTCTTATCTAAGAAATATACACTGACTGTAACACTTTAAAATTTGCGGAGAAAATTAAGGACAAAAATGCCGAACTATTTAGGTGCAGTTCTGTTGTCACAGGCAGTTAATTTTAAAATTGTGCATGTGACAGGTGGAGAAAGCATGATTGTCGACGCATTGTCAAGGTTTGAATAAGAACCGTAGGCATTCGTTGCAGGTGTAAAGCAGACTGAAACAGAATGTATTTACAATCAATGTAAAGTAATATGTGTTATGGAAGCCAAGTAATTTAGGAATAAGCAATTAAAATAAAACAACCATTTTTCTTTTTCTGCAGGAGGTGAGATGAAACTCCTCTTTTATCAAGATTATGTTGTCGTTCTTTTGTTTATTCTGCTGAGACGTCATAAAGGACAGAGGCACTGAAATGTCTCAGTTAAAGAATTTTACGCCCTGGTTGATTTGAGAAAACAGATACAGCCTCAGCCAGCAGGCTTTCAAGCCTATGAAAAACAAAATCTTGGACAATAAAAGGGGAATGGTAATTTCTGTCAGTTCAGTTTGTCTCTGATTTGATTTGGGTTTTAACACTAATGTTAATTATGCTGCTGGACCCAAAAAACAGTTCACCGTGATATCTCTGACGTCTCTACTCTGCGATCTTGTGTTTGATTTTAACCTTTGTGTCAATGAATGTTTATGGGTATTATTGCAAGTATTGTGAACAACATCATTAAACTGGGCTTATTTGTTGGGTTAACCGATAGGTTAAGTTATTCTGTATTCTGTTCGTTTTTGTTTGTTTCATTCAGTAATAAAAAAAATGAAGTTTTTTGTGTGTAGAGAGTGGTTTGACCAGCGGCATAGCTCCTGGAATATCCACTTTGCAGTTCATTTAAACAACCAGAGAGGTGTCGGATATTTTATTGAAACTTTTTGATGAGTCTGGCCTTACCCATAACACCAACCCTCATCATTTCACATCCGAATTATTTATATAAATGTGAAGAAGCGGTGGACCCAGGACACATCGCTGACCAGAGGCATCCAGACCAAGAATCAACATTCCAACACCAACCTGTCTCCCATCTTCCCGCCAATTATATTCGAATTGATAGTTCTTCCTTTATTCCACTTGATCTACCGTTGTTAACCAGTCTATCGTGGGTGTTGAACGCTTTACAGAGATCAATATAGACAAAGAACATCACTGAGAGTCCTTGTGTGTCTGTGTATATGCATACACGTGTAAGAGAGAAAGGGAGTGTGCGTATGTTTCCCTCAGTGTGTGACTGAGAAGGAGTCTTTGTGGTTGACTGACAGAGGATACTAAGGTCGGTCCGTGTGTTTTGGCGTGCATGCGTGCCTCTGTGTGTGTGTGTGTCTGACTGAGTGTGGGCGTAAGAGAGCATGTGGGTTTGTGAGGTGGAATGTATATGTGTGTTTGTGGAAGTGAGAGTTTGAGGTGGTTTTTGTCTGGCAAGGTGGGTGTGCACACAAGTTTCTGTCGAACAGAGTGTATGTGGATGTGTATGCGTTTCTCTTTGTGTTTCTGAGACGGGGGCGTGTGCGGATCTATTTTATATGAGTGCATGCGGCTGGCTGTGCTTGTATGTGTCTTTTAAATGTGTGTATGACAGAGTGCGTGTTGATGTGAGAAGCATCACTCGTGTTCAAGTCAATCCCGATTCCAGGATGACACACAATCACGACGTATCTGCCAATGGGATAAGCTGAACATCCAACACGCCCTCAGAGTGTGTGATTCCTGTAACAGAACT
>NC_083420.1:72138236-72140736 GCF_020745735.1 Hemiscyllium ocellatum
GGGATTGGGGGGAGAGTGTGTGTTTGTGTATATTGGGATTGGGGGGATTGTGTGTGTTTGTGTATATTGGGATTGGGGGGAGTGCGTGTGTCTGTGTGTGGGGGGGGTTTGGGGGGAGTATGTGTGTCTGTGTGTGGGGGGATTGGGGAGAGTGTGTGCGGTTATTGGGAGGTGTGTGTATCTGTGTGTGGGGATTTGAGGGAGTGTGTGTGGGTTTTGGGGGGAGTGTGTGTGTCTGTGTGTGGGGATTGTGAGAGTGTGTGTGTCTGTGTGTGAGGATTGGGGGGAGTGTGTGTGTCTGTGTGTGGTGGGGATTGGGGAGTGTGTGGTTGGGGACGGCTTGGGGGGAGTGTGTGTGTCTGTGTATTTGGGGATTGGGGGGAGTGAGTGTGTGTGTCTGTGTGTGTGGATTCGGGGGAGTGTGTGTGTCTGTGTGGGGGGGGTTGGGGGAGTGTGTGTGTCTGTATGTGCGGGGGGTTTGAGGGGAGTGTGTGTGTCTGTGTGTGTGGGGTGGATTCGGGGGTGTGTATGTGTGAGTTTGTGTGTATGGGAATTGGGGGGAGTGTGTGTGTCTGTGTTTGTGTGGGGGGGATTGGGGGAGTGTGTGTGTGTGGAGATTGGGGATGTGAGTGTCTGTGTGTGAGTGGGGGGATTGGGTGTGTGTGTGTGTCTGTGTGTGTGGGGATTTGGGGGAGTGTTTGTGTGTGTGTTTGGGTGTGGGGATGGAGGGAGTGTGTGGGGGGGATTGGGGGAGTGTATGTGTGTGGGCGGGTGTTGGGGGGAGTGTGTGTGGGGATTGGGTGGAGTGTGTGTGGGGATTGGGGGATGTGTGTGTGTGGGGATTGGGAGGAGTGTGTGTGTCTGTGTGTGGGGGGATTTGTGGGAGTGTGTGTGGCTCTGTGTGTGGGGGGGTTGGGTCTGTGTGAGTGTCTGTGTGTGTGCGGATTGGGGGAGTGTGTGTGTGTCTGTGTTGTGTGGGGATGGGGGGAGTGTGTGTGTGTCTGTGTGTGGGGGGGGTTGAGGGGAGTGTGTGTGTCTGTGTGTGGGGTGGATTGGGGTGTGTGTGAGTGTGTGTGTGGGGATTCGGGGGAGTTTGTGTTAGTGGGGACTGGGGGAGTGTGTGTGTGTGTGTGTGTGTCTGTGTGGGGGGATTGAGGGGAGTGTGTGTGGGGGGAGGGTTGGGGGGAGTGTGTGTGTGTCTGTGTGTCGGGGGTTTTGGGTGTGTGTGTGTGTCTGTGTGTGTGGGGATTCGGTGGAGTGTGTGTGTGTGTGTGTGTCTTTGGGTGTGTGGTTTTGGGGAGTGTGTGTGTCTGTGTGGGTGGCGTGGGGGTAGTGTGTGTGGGGATTGGCGGGAGTGTGTGTGTCTGTGATTGGGGAGTGTGTGTATTTGTGTGTGTGGGGATTGGGGGGGAGTGTGTGTGTTTGTGTGTGTGCAGGGATTGGGGGAGTGTGTGTGGCTCTGTGTGGTTGGGGATTGGGGGGAGTGTGTGTGTGTCTGTGTGTGTGGATTCGGGGGAGTGTGTGTGTCTGTGTGTGTGGGGGTTTGAGGGGAGTGTGTGTGTCTGTGTGTGTGGGGGGATTGGGGTGTGTCTGAGTGTCTGTGTGTGTGGGGATTCGGGGGAGTGTGTGTGTGTTTGTGTGTGGGGATTGGGGGGAGTATGTGTGTGTGTGTTTGTGTGTGTGGGGATGGGGGGAGTGGGTGTGTGTCTGTGTGTGGGGATTGGGGGAGCGTGTGTGTGTGTGTGGGGATTGGCGGGAGTGTGTGTGTCTGTGTGTATGTGGGGATTGGGAGGAGTGTGTGTGCAGGATGGGATTGGAGGGAGTGTGTGTGTGTGTGGGGGGATTGGGGGGAGCGTGTATGTGTGTGTTTGTGTGTGGGGATTGGCAGGAGTGTGTGTGTCTGTGTGTGGGAGGGATTGGGGGGAGTGTGTGTATCTCTATGTGTGTGTGGGGATTGGAGGAGTGTGTGTGTCTGTGTGTGGGGATTGGGGGAAATGTGTGTATGTGTGTGGGGGCTTTGGGAGAGTGTGTGTGTCTGTGTGTGTGGGGATTGGGGGAAGTGTGTGTGTGTATGTGTGTGTGGCGGCTTTGGGAGAGTGTGTGTGTATGTGTGTTTGGGGATTGGGGGAGTGTGTGTGTGTGTGTGTGTATGTGTATGGGATTCGGGGGAGTATGTGTGTCTGTGTGTGGGAGGGGGTTTGGGGGAGGGTGTGTGTGTGGGGATCGGGTGAGTGTGTGTGTGTGTGGATTGGGGGTAGTGTGTGTTTGTGTTTGTGGGGATTGGGGGTAGTGTGTGTGTGTCTGTGTGTGGATTGGGGAGAGTGTGTGTGTCTGTGGGTGTGTGGTTTTGGGGAGAGTGTGTGTGTGGGGGTATTGGGGGGAGTGTGTGTGTCTGTGGGGGGCGTGGGAGTAGTGTTCGTGGGGATTGGGGGGAGTGTGTGTGTGTGTGTGTGTGTGTGTGTATGTGTGTCTCTGTGTGGGGGGAGATTGGGGGCGTGTG